>NC_031986.2:17487366-17702366 GCF_001858045.2 Oreochromis niloticus
GTCTATGTCCCTTATGCCTCGAAGAGAAAAAAAAAAAAAAAAAAAAAAAATGTTGGTTGATATCAGAGTTTCAAATCGTAAAATATTAGTATCCAGTCAGACTCTTTTACCATTACAACATAACGGTGTGATATTGGGTTGATTAACACAAGTTTTATTAACTCGCTTCTAACTGAACAGCCGACACTGTCAGAAGTTTCATTTTAAAGGCATCTTATTTTTCAGTGTTTAAGTTGTGGTTTTCAGCACAGTGTTAACAACGCAACTTCAAACACAAAAGAACCGTCTGAGTACCGCACTGCAAAAAACAGCATTAAACATTAGCTTGGGGCTAAAACACATTCAAAGCTACTTCTAATATAAAGACTTTATTAATGCAGAAAACAATCTAATAAACAAGTTATGAGGAATGCAACAAGCAGAATTTACTCTAATTATTGCTTTACCAGCCTATCATCTCCAAACATCAGGTAATCATGGCTCATCCGTTTGCCGTCACACTGCTGAGGTAAGTAAAACTAAAACAAAACTGAGTTCCAGCTTATCAGACTGTGAAAAATGTAAGATTAGACTTAGCACTCTGAATTAGGCCACTGAACATGTTACACCGTGTGCCACACCCTACCAAAAATAAAATAGCTCCCATCATGACATGACTTTCTGTGAATTAATCCTCAGTCCACAGACTCACGATAAGATGCTCCACCTTATCTGATCTTTATCTGAATCTATTTTAAGCCTGGCGTTTCAAAGACTTCCTGCAACCGACACTTCCACCCCTGTTATTGACCGTTTAGCTAAAAACGGACTTTAGTCAGACAATGTACATTGAGCAGTGAGTGACCAGGCTTTCCTGATTGGCTTACTCCCTCCAAATATCTTTAACATTACAGTTTTGATAAGGCACGAGGGCGTGACCCGTGTGCTTGATAATGGAATTCACTGAGCTGACAATACATCTCAAATTAGCCTTGAGTGATAACAAGCTATTTACAGGGATTCGTCTCAATGCAGAAGAAAGTGCAAAAGCCTTTGAAACAGCTGCCGCACTTTGATGCGACTATAAAAGTCTCCAATAAAAAGAGAGACAAATTAAAACGGCTCTGTGGGTTCACAGAGGCAGACTAAACAATGTAAACTTCAAGTTAAAAAACACGATATTAAAGCCAGAGGATGGATGAAAGAAGCCAAACCCTGCAGTTTGCTTTATCGTTGTCGTTTTGGCTTCCCAGTTGACTTACAATTAAGGGAAAAACAAACAAACAAAAGCGATTGCCTTCTGAGAACTATTCATAGAAGCAATACTGTCATAATTAGATGTCATTATTAAACTGGCGGAGTAGAAAACTGTACTTTGCTAGCTTATTTGTAGATCAATGGAGAGAAAAGTGAAAGAACATCCACCCATTATTTCTCTTCTACTTCATGTATTTGTCACGCAGATGGTGACACTAGTTTCTCTAAACACTCTCAAGTCCATCTCTCTGCCATACTTTACTCAGGTGGGCCACTGCTACACCTGAGCAGCTACACTCCAAGCATTCTTTATTTTAGACGCCTGAGAGGACAGTGTTACATGTGATCAGTCAAAAACTTCAGACCCAGTTCCACCATCCTGAACTGCAACTGGTGAAAGCAGCTCTTCTGCTTGTAGGTTAGCGGTGAGCTGGAGGGCCTCCACGCCTACAGGCCGCAGCAGGAGAACTGGCACAACGACCGTCACCAGCTGCAGTCTTTAATTGTACTTCTATCATCACCTATTGAATTTTAATCATGTGTGTTATGGTTCCCTTTTTTTCTCTCCTTTTTTTTTTTAAAGCACCAACTCGAATTGTACTTTTATCCTGTTTCATTTCTGACCCTAATGTCAGACCTTGTTTGGATTTAGTGCATCTGTTTAACTGTAAAAGTCCCCGGTTTGCTGGAGACAGTTTGAAATAGCACATTAAGTAAAATGAGTTTGATGTTCCCATGTACAAAATACTTAGATCTTATGTGGGTCAGACCACTAAAATCTTTTCTGTCAGCATAAAGTTTAACTGCATATATATTTTAATAAGAGGGAGAGAGAAAAAAAACAAAAAAAAAACAAAAACAAAGGTGTCATTTCAAAATTTCATCTCAGTGTTAAAAAATATGAAATCATTTCCACAATAGATTTTATTTTGTTTTTGAAAAAAAAAAAAAAAAAAAAAAAACCCAAACAGGAGTTTTCCATTATTTGATATTGGTGTGATGTGAAGGTCTTTATCAATAGTAAGCCAAGTCTAAAATTTATGTCCTCCAAATTTTCTAAACCTTGTCCAGTGGGTCAGACTGGAGTCTTTGTTGGGGCAATTCTGGGCTGCGGCCCTTATGTTTGACACCTGTGGTTTAAAGAACATTAGCCAACATCCTGGTTAATGCTAACTGAACTGCTTGGAGAATATCACTAGTCAGCTGCAATGTTGATCCTGGACCGAAGTTCCTATTATGATGTAGGAACAACACCAACATGGAGCTATCACATTGTGCTGGTTATAGTAATAGTCGTATTACCACCAGCTCTTGACTTCTGATCCTATTTTTTGGCAATAAATACCCAATGCACTGGTTAGCATGTAATGTTTTAAAAAGATGCTTCTGTATACGAGTCTTACTGAACTCCATTTACTCCGTCAGCATACTGATTAACATCTGGGGCAGACCTGACTCCACAAAGTTGAGAAACGCTGACTTACTGTAAGACAGAAGGCTGATGGAGGATCTTTACAATCACTCAGCCCATATTTTCAGTCGCTGCTGTGCTAAGACCAGTGAAATGATATACCTTAATTCAGCGAGCACCAGAAAAGAAAAAACAAGTGCAAAGACTGCATAAACCTGATCTTACAATGAAAGAGAAACTAAAAGTTTCAGTATGATTTGATGGGGCTTTGCAAACTATAGATGTTTTGTGGGAATCTCTTTAGGTAGATTAGAGCAAACACGCTGTCTCATATAGCAGCCGTGCTTCACATCGAGTAAACACCGAGTATGGAGGGAAAAGGTTGTGTAACACACCAGACTACAAGATGTGATCTTCCACTTTTAAAGCCAAAATAGGCACTACTGCCTCTGTGCGCGTCTGTCCGTCCGCATCTTGTTTGAGTAAACTCTTAGCTTCCACTCAGCATTGTTTGGCTGATGACTGACAGGTCACCTGATTATTTACTAAGCTTGAGTTTACAGCGGTGACCTGTGTGTGTGTGTGTGTGTGTGTGTGTGTGTGTGTGTGTGTGTGTGTGTGTGTGTGTGTGTGTGTGTGTGTGCGCGCGCGCGCGCGCGCGGCAGAGGCACTCTTTCATGTGAGTGATACCGAACTGGTAAAGCTGCAGAAAGCGGCCGTTTGTGGTGTTGCCAAAGAAAAAAAAGAAAAAAAAAAAAGGAAAAAGTTATTTATCTGACATGATATCACTCCAAGGAAACCGGGATTTAAGGTGGACCTGGAAAGGCTTTTAATCCGACTACTATTACAGATGTCTCAATCAACCAGCTGTACGTCATTTCCTTTATGGCTGCGGCCCTTTGGCCTCTGATGAAAAGTAATGTACACACAACAGCGCGGTCTTCATTGCTCTAACTTGTTTTCTGTCCACTTTCCTAACACTGGCTTTATCTGTGCTGCTGCTCGTAAGCAGCTTACTGCGTAGGCTCCGAGTTCAGGAGTTGCAAAACTTTTTTTTTTTTCCCTTTTTTCCCCCCTGACTGCACAGGGCTATTAAAAAAAATATATATCTCTAAAAATAAATAAATAAAGCCACTTACCCCTCTCTCCCGCGGCTTTATTTCCCTCTTCATCCCGGCTCACTTGAGTGATTACAGAGGACGGATTGTCCATCACATCCAGGTCTGGTCCAGAGTGCCAACTTCACACTTTAAAGATAGAGATAGTCCGCCGACTCGGTGCTGCATTAACCCAACTTAACGTGAGCGAAAACAACGCTGAAACGCCCCGGGAAACATCGCAACAAGTCACCTACAGCGCGCCCATTACTCTTCGGATCCGTGTGTCCGCTCGGATACGCGCTAAAGTTTGACGTGTGGAAGTTTTAAGAGGTTTGTCTAGGAGTTGGCAACTTTGATTCAATATGGTGCTCAACTCCGCTCGCAATTTCAAGATACAAACATGGAGGTTTCAAGGCTTCCCATTTCACTTAAAGTGGCGCAGTAAGGGCACGGCTCTGTGCAGCGCTCCCCTTGCCGGCCTCTGTCCCTTTGACGACGGTCCCTTACAGTGGCCCGAAACAAAGTTACTCAGAAGTTAGCTAAGCTAGCAGCTAGCTACTGCGGACTTTAGACAAACACTATTATTAGACACTGCCCCTGCTCCCTTTGCACGGCTAACGACCTTAAACATGTCGCCTACAAAGCACTTTATAATTCGGCTATAACAATTAAATATTTAATCTTTTAATATTTTTTTTTAAAGCCTGCAGAGTTGACTCAAACTTTTACCAAAGTGTCTTCAGATACTTTGTAACACCTTAAATGCCGCACTAGCCGCCGGCAGATTTGCGTGTATGCTGTGTGGGTGTAGCTTCGTCGTGTAATGACCGCTGTTTGTAAAGAACTTGCACAATCAAGAGCAAAACTTTTTTCCCCCCCTTCTGTTTTTTTTCCCCTCACTCTTTTTTTTTTCTCTCCTTTTTGGAAGTAGCAACAACAGAAGAAACGCCCAATTTGGGTCCCCTTGAAACTGCCTATAGACAGGGAGTGTCGCGCAAGTGTCGTCTCCGTTTTCTCCGATTCCGCGAAGAGAAGTACGTTTGACTACATATGTACAGTTTGGTCTTGCAAAATTAAATTAATAAAACTATTCTGTTTGACCAATTTACATTTTGAGAAATTATTTTTTTATTCCCCTCTTCTTTTTTCACCAGTAGAAATAAACTTAAAGTAATAATCAATCATATTTTGAGTTTAGTAAAAAGAAATAAAAGAATATTGTACTCATAAACAGTGTTAGGGTATTACTCAAAGTAACATGTTATACCTTCCTGAGAACCGAGGAAAAGAATCTTCCCATTGAACTTTTTTTGTGATTCCCTCCCTCTTTGAAGGTAATAGAGGCCACCTAAACACATGAGATATCAATGGTAAGCCCAGGATGTCCTATTTAGTACATCGGGACTAAGTAGGGTAGCTCAAATAAGTCAGAACATAGAGACCAAAAACAAATGTCCATTACAGAGGACATAAACGAATAGGCTGGTTCTCAGGAGGATATATTACTTGTTTATTTTCTTACCTTACCTTATATAATTACTTGCCACTTTTGCTCTTGTCCTTTTGTGCAATAGAAATAAAAGTAAGATTCATAGCTCCACTCCTAAAAAGTTATAGACCACTCAAGCATTTCCCTCCTCTCACACACGAACTGAAATCAACTGATTGTAGTTCAGGTGCACTTAACAGCTATGCTAAACAGCCGGCTGACAGAAAGAAACTCCAGAGTGAATTTGGCATTAGTCACTTTGCTAGATGAGTGGGGCATCCAAATCCAGGCCTCAAGGGCCAGTGTCCTACAGGTTTTAGATAGCCACCCGGGGTCAACACACCTGAATCAAATGATTAGTTCATTACCAGGCCTCGGGAGAACTTCAAGGCATGTTGGGGAAGTAATTTAGCCATTTAAACCAGCTGTGATGGATCAAGGACACATCTAAAGCCTGCAGGACACCGGCCCTTGAAGCCTGGAGTTGGACACCCCTGAGCTAGGGTTTCTGAGGTGACTTGGAGATAAAAACATAACATACTGCAAAATATTTAATTGACATATATTTTTTATTATCTTTATTACTAAGTGTTGATGTTATTCAAATATGTTAAAATATAGTGTGTACAGAATTTTCTTTTTTTTACACAAACAGTAGAAACACACCAGCCACCCATGGCTGTTCTGGGGTACCGTCTGGATTTAACGTTGTCTGATCTCTCTCGGCCGACTAAAACACATTTGTCCTACAGTGACCACCACAGCTTGGATTATGTATGTGAATTGGTAGGGGAAAGAAAACAGAATTCAGTTGACTTCAAACTGCAGTCTACTGACATCTAGTGGTGAGATTTTACACACTCTACCTTTAAAACACTTACTTGGGCAAGGGATGTCAAAACCCATTGTATTTCAAGACCCACATAAAATAAAAGTTCTTACTGTTAATCTAGTTAAATTAGTTTAAAGTGTTATGTTTGTATTTCAATACATATTTTGTGCATTTTTAATCTTGCAGGGAAATATCCCTAATATTGTATTTTAAAAATGACATAAAAACTATGTAGCTCTGCAGACTGATACTTTTCTGTTAGCATAAAAAAAAAAAATCATTTTAGGAATGCATATGTTGTCTTTTTTTTTTTTTTTTTTTTTTTCCCCAATTATGGCATAATAAAATAGCCACTAACACTTCCTTTTTTCTTGCCACCCATGTAAAACTGGCATTGTTCTTTCAATTGCAGGAAAACACGTTAAGGAAATGAACACTTAAAAGTTTGAACTCATGGGTTCAGTCATATTTGCTGTGCTCGACTGCACTCCCCAGGGGATCATCAACAAGAGGTGAATCGTTTGCATAGTTTTACAGGCCCATTATCTGTATAAATTAAAAAAACAAAAAAAACAAAGTGTAAGTGTGAACCTAAAACAGCATCCTACTCATACAAGAAAAAAGTTAATATTCCCAATTGTATCAATAGTTTATTACATACCATCTCATAAAAACATTTTCAACTTTTTCCACATATAAACACCGCAAATTGGTACATTTACAAATCTTCAACCATCCAAATTCATACAAAAAAGGAACACTGTGATAGAGCAATACACAAGACGGTCTATTATTACAAGGACGGCATGTACTGTGTGTATGTATGCATATATAAACCTCTGCATGTAAGAATCTCTATGCATGTGCGTTTGGCTATAAAGTCCAGATATTGTGATCAAATATTTACTTTGATCAAACGTGGATTAGAACCAGTGGAGACACATATACAAGTTAAACATTTTGGATGTCGATCAGATTTAGGCACTGGTGACAGGCTGATTAGGAATGAGGTAACCTGATCAGCCGTTGGATAATACTGAAACCACAGTAATTTATCAGTGTGTGACTTTTCAGAATAAAATGTTATCTACATTAAGGACCTTTTTTCATCGCTGTATTACAGTTAAAAGTTAAGTTTTAACCACAGAACAAGAAATTTTACTAGATATTCCTAACTCACCCTAAATCAATTCATGTTTACTATATGACACAAACCACAAAGACACCCCTTATTTTTAGTTTTTCCTTTTTTTTTGTTGCCATGATGCTAGTTTCAAAAAAAGTGAGTCAAAAATGCTCATGCACACACTCACACAGGCGCGCGCACACTCACACATACGCACATGCAAATAAATTAACATGGAAAAAAGTAAACAATTTCCAAATGACAAAAAAAAAGAAAGAAAGAAAACCAAACCCAAAACATCTTTTTGGTTGGGTTTTAAAATGTGTGGCTAAATGCAAAAAATACATAAGATAGCAGCTTAAATCATGGTACATTCACATGAGTTGTTTACTACTACTAAACTTAGTGGCATAAACAAGGTAAAAGTATTCATGGTACACATGTTCCAGGCTGATCGTGCAGAGTGGAGACCGAGGCTAAACTGAATATCGATGTGCAATTTCGGAAACCACAATGTGACTGAGAAACAGTGCAATCAAAGAAAAGAAATCCCGTGTCCTTCCTGTGAATTAACAGTTTGCACGTCGTGGATTCACATCACAGCGGTCGGCTTCTCCTTCACTGGGATTGTCTTTGACGTAAGAATCCCTCTGTTGTTGAATCGAGGCTGTCTGCCTCGGTTACAGCGGTGGTTCACGGAGGATGTATTAAGATGCAACGAGCTCCGATTTTTTATTTCAGTGTGGCTTCCTTACTGTCACCTCACTTTGGGCTGGGAACATGCGGAGAAGTCCCAGATGCCGGGGACTGAGGGGAGCTCTGGTAGGTCCGCAACAGCACTTTGTGCTTGGTGGCTTCCTCTGTGCGACGGCTTTGTTGTTCCACCAGGAACTCTTTAAGTCGGGTGGAGGCGAAGGTGAGAGTCTGTCTCCTGAGCTTCATCAGGTAGGAGTCCTGCAGCCAGGCATGCGTGAAGCAATCTTTTGTAGTCAGGCGGGCCCTAAAAAACATATCAGGTAGCATTTGATATTGTTCTTGTTAAAAAAAAACAACTTTTAATCAACTTTTTTAAAATGATAATCACCATGGGTAACTGCTCAACATCTTCTTGAGAAATGCAGAGGCACTTTGAGACACATTTGGGTACAGTTTCGTTGGGTCAAAGGTGGCCATCAGGATTTTGGATTCAACATGTTGAGGGTTCTTATCTTCAAAGGGGAGGTGACCACTAAGCCTGGTTGAAGAGACACGGAAAAAATAAACAGACAGGTTGCTTATTCCAAAATGTAAATATGCAAAACATCGTATTGGTTTGACTGAATTCAAATACAATTCATCCTATTCACTCTTGTTTTTACTTCGTGCCACTAATTACCTTTACCCTTAAAGCCAAACTTACATAATGTAGGTGACAATGCCAACAGTCCAAATATCTGCAGGAGGACCAACCACTTCGCCTTTCACCATCTCAGGAGCTTGGATCACATTTATCACAGGATGAAAATTTAGAAAAGCAAAAGATTTTCAGCTTTAATAGAAAAATCCTTCCATCGAAAATATTAAGCATGTAGAGCCTGCATCTCTTAATCCTTACCCATGTACTCCAGCGTTCCTGGTCCTGATTCCTGCTGCTTGAGGCTGAGGGGGTTGAAGGTCTGCGCGCTCCCAAAGTCCACAATCTTGATGGCGTTGAGGTTGGTCACCATGATGTTGTCAGGCTTAAGGTCCAGGTGGAGGATGCGATGGTTGTGGAGGTACTCGACCCCCTGGAGAATCTGGACCAGGTAACCCACCACATCGTCTTCAGAGTAACGAAACCTTTTTGTCAGTGAAAGAGGTTCTCATGTGATTATAGGATCAGGAAGGGAGAGTTCGAGCAGTATATCCTGAATAAATTAATGCTAATTTAAATTTAAAGTGTTGAGAGATTGATGAAAGACTGATTCATTGCCAACCTACATCACCTGAGAGCTCAGCTGATATGCTTTTATGCAACCACTCTCATTTAGGGCATATTTATTTTATATCTTCAAGCCACTTTGCAACCCACTCCACTCCTAGCTTATCTCTGCTGCCCCCGAATACAGCCATACAACTTAAAGCAGAATCAAATAACAACCTCCTTTTCAACCTTAATGACTCCAAGTAAGAATCTTCTTTTCAGACTCCTGCTATGCAGGTCTGTCTGAGTTTGTGTGTCAGTGTGAGTCAACATATGCACCATCCTACCTGTCTATAAGGCTGTATAGCAGCTCTTTGCCAGTGCAGTACTCTGCCACCAGCACCAGGTAGCGTGGTGTGATGTAGGCTTCGTGGAGACCCATGACTTTTTCATTGTGAAGAGATTTCAGGATTTCGTACTCCTTCAGGATCTCCTTCTTGTTCTCTTGAATGTAGGGAATGATCTTTGCCATGTAGATTTTACCCGTTGCATTCTCTCTGCACTCTCGGACGACTCCAAACCGACCCCTGCCAATAATAAGTCCTGATTACTTTGCACAACGCAAATAAAAGCTTGACCATGTGCATATATTTTTTTTTCAAGCTGTAACTTTCAGAGTAACATCAAACAAATATAAATTTAACAGTAGTCTCAACATCCCTTTGGTTCACCAGCTTCTGAATTTCTTGTTATTCTAACTCTGATGTTTTTTTTGCAAGATTTAAGTCTTTTTTCCCCAAAAGGACAATATCTATCTCACCTCGCTTTCTCATCTAGGAAAGTGTACGGTTTCTGTGGAACTCCCTGTCGTAGAGCAGTAGAGGGTGTAGCGTGTCCCGATGGGGTGCCTCGGGCGGGGGTACTGGCTCCATCACCGATGGGACTCAAGCTGGAGGTCTGTAGTACTTGTGGGGTAAAGGACACTGGAGCCGGGGCCACACGAGCAGTAGCAGTGATCATGGGGACATATGTGGGTACTGAAGCCACGATTGGTTTTGTGGGGGTTGAAGGCAGGGTTACGAGCGAAGGTGGGGGTGATACAGCTGCAGTCTGTGTCATAGGAGTCACCACATTTACTGGACTCTGAGGTTTGGGGAGGACAAAGGGAGAGGTTGCTTTGGAGGTGGTTGATGAAGGGAGACTGGGGCTTATTTTTTGTGTGTCATCCACTGTTGCACCTGCAGATGGCAATGGAGGGTTTGCTGAAGGGCCAGGAGGCAAGGAGGTTAGAGGGGTAGGCGTCACCACAATTTTAGATAATGGAGATGCAGATTGAAGAGAGGATGCATCAGTGAGGGCTTCATGTTTTGGAGTAGAGGAAGTGGAGGTGATGGTGGAGACCATTGATCTGGGAACGCTATTCTGGACTGGTTTGTGTGAAGGGAATGTCACTGAGGAGGTAATCACGGGCGTAGGTGGGGTTGGGGCTGTCTTGACAACAGCAACGGTAGGTGAAGCTCCTCCAACTGTGAAAATAGTTGGAGGTTAAATACATCAATTATTTACTCAGTATATTAGCTGCTTTTACCAAACTACAGTTTTTAAACATGTTGTTTGTTGCATAGCTTTCTTACATTTGTTTGTGTTTGGTTTGAGACAATGTATGTGGTCTGGATGCTTTTCATACTATGCTGTAGCACTATCAGTTAATGAAAATGCAGGATTTTCATGATTTTTTTATAGACTGTATGTAATAAATGGAAGGAGCTGCCACAAGTTAGCATTTTGACTCTCAAAGTGTTGCTTGGTTTTAAACCAGATATTATAGAAAAGACTGGATCTGACTAAAAAGCATCGGATATTGATCCTAGGGTAGCATCTTTTCAATGACAGACTTACCAGGTCTAAAATCAAGGTAAAGACCCCCCAAAAGAACCCCCCAAAATCAGACAACTACCTTTGAGCAAGTACTTGGTGATGGTGGGAAGGAAAAACTCCCTTTTAACAGGAAGAAACCTCCAGCACAAACAGACTCAGGGACAGCTACGTGGCAATTAAGTCCATTAACCCCTTAACAAAGAGTCATACATCAAGTATGGTCATTAATATGGTCATTAAAAAGAGAAGGGGGTTCCCTCTGCTGGCTATTGGAGAGAATGCAGTTCACTTGTAAGACCTTGCTAATATTGTGACACATGATGGGATTTAATCCATAGCTTGTGCTTTGGTGTGATGCTTTTAGAACAGTTTTGTTTTTCTAGCTCTGTGCAGCTTTTTGTCCATGTATGTTCACTCTTTGACAGGCAGTATTATACCTGTGGGCGCCAAGCTAACTGGGCTACAACAGTTGCTGTATGGCCCCTGTCCGGCCTTGTTCACACAGGCCACGCGGAACTTGAAGGTGCCACCTGGTGGCAGGTCTGTGACATTGTAGTAGCAGTCGGCAATTCCAGTGGCTACAGTTAACCAGTTCGAATCACCTGCAGGACGGAAAGGAAATAAAGAGTATAAGATGTTGCTGTGAGGTGATATGAAACTAAATACTGAATTTTGATTGGTATTTATTTAATTTTACATATTGTACGAATGATTCTAGGTATAAAAATGCTTGGTTTATTATTAGAAAACACAGGTGAATACATGAATTCCCATTTTTCTATTTTGTCCTCTTTAAACGGAAAAACAACCAAAGAAAAAAGAAGTAGTTTACTTAATATAACACCAGATGGCAGCATTGATCAACACATAAAGTAGTGATTTTGTGACTAAGAAGCCTGTCTTCAGTTTGCCTCCTGAAAAATAATCTGTCATTACATCTCATTTTCTGTACAAGCACGGTGAATCAGACCTGAATTAAAATGTAAATTAGGTAGCGGCACAGTGTTTTGTGAGAACGTACATTAATTCTGCCTGCCAAAGATTACTTTCTTTTTTTGATCAATGATCAGTTAAAAATTCAGAATCTACTCTCTTCTTCATCTGCCAAATGATGATTCATTGGCCATAATGAAAAAAAATTCTGACAGCAGCTCTGGTACGCTCACTATTCCCTCGTGGACTGAGTCACTTTCTCCATCTAAATGGTGTCTGTAGATTTGGAAACTATCTTCTCTGGAGAATTCTCCTCACTGGACTAAAAACCTTACAAAAGTTACCTCTTATGAACTTAAAAAGTAGAGTTAAATTATTTTATCCTGATGTGAAAGGCCATAATGACACAGTACACAATGGGAATTTATTTTTTAAACAACTACAAAATCAAAGAGCCTAAAAGTGAACAATGATCTCCTCTAATCAGAAGTATTTTTAAGGAGAGAAACCTATAGAATAATAACTCACCCTCTGTTTTTCTTTCCAGAATGTAGCTGCATGGAGATTTTGTCTCAGATGGCTTCCACAGCACCAGGGCTGTGTTGTTATAAGTCTGAGGAACTTCAGGAGTCCCTGGTCGTTTGGGGACACCTTCATTGGATGAAGATAAAAAAAGAGTTGGAATTTAAGGAAAGAGAAAAACAACAAGTAATGTAAGTATACACTGTAAGGACTGCCAATTATCTTAGTAAGGATTCACAAATACCTACACATAAGAAATCGCAGCAAAATCTATTTGTGTTTAAAAGAAAAAAAAATAGTAACCAATACACTGTATTTTTAAATCACCAAATATCGGTATCAGTCTTACAAATCGTATATCAGCAGGCAGTACCAACAGACTAATGACCTGAGATGAACTGAACTAACCAAAGAAATGAGCCTTTCAAGCACTCAAAGTGGGCAATGTTGAAACTACATGGGAGGCTTAAGCAAGAATAATATTCTGGGGCCTTTACAGTAAATATTCTTACTTACTTACCAAATATCAGTTTTAAGCTACCATATTTCTATAGATATATCATTTTAGTACCTAAATTGTTATTGTTTTGTTCCTTAACTATAGTAGCTTGCAAATAAATAGCTACCATTAGCTTTTAATAGCTAAATATACATAGAATGCTAAAATCCTAACGTGATATTGAAAAATCGATGGTTTTAGCCAGCTAAAGGCATATTGCATGACTTCCAGTGGACTTGGATTTTGGAGTATGTCTCATTGTCTCTACAGAAGCCTTTTTTTGGCCAGACTGTAGGACTATCATCACTTGCTGAATGTGGGGAAAAAATATTTTTAACTAGCACAGCTACTCTTAAAAATTACACTCTTAGGAAGGCATTGTTGGTGATCATTTTAATTCCATATAGCAAGATACATGATTTCACAGGTCTGATCCCAGTAGGCTCTTTTAGTTGTTTGTGGTTTTACAAGTTTGTGAGCTTAGTCTTATTTGTCTGAATAAATATATGTGAGCAACTTTCAGTTGTGTTCAAACCTTGGTAAAAGGTGCTACCTAGTGCTAACAGTGCTAATCTTTGGTGTTATTGCTGTTCCATTATTAATCATCGCTCAGGGGTGGGTGTTTTTTTTTTTTTTTTTTTTTTATTGCACTTTACTGCCCCTTGTGTTTGATATTCAATGCTAAAATGTTTTCATGTTCGATTATTGTTACTTTCTTTTTCTACAAACTGCAGATTTCCTCTGCCACGTTTAATCTTCATCATGGCTGTTGTTTAGTTTATATTAGATTTATGTTATAGATCTGATCACTGACTTATATGAAAATATAAAACAATTCAATTTAATGTTTGAGTTACAATTAAATGAAACCAAACATGACATGATAATTTGGTGCTCTATTTTCACAAAACATTTCCTATTACGATGGCCCACTAGCAAGACAATGGAAGGGAGATAAGCTGTCTCAAGTAATACTGCATGTAATACTACACGGCCAAATCTGTAGGAAAACATTCAAAAGCAATCGACTGCACCTGACATCTGAGAAATATGCTTTCCGCCGAAGCCCCAAAAGTCTCATTTTTTCTGTTGCATTTGTAAGCAGACGGCTGCTTACAAATATTATATATTATATTAGCTGCTGCTAATATAGCCTCTTTTGTGCAAAGGCATGATTGAAGTTTAGAGTATGCCCTGCCCCAGTTGGTTTTGATCATCATGTACAAAACTGCAGGGAATATGGTATCATTTACTTTTAATAGGTGATAATTATGAGAAAATCCAAAAAATCCATTAAGTTAATCTACTGTAAAATGAATCCATTGGCAATAATGTTCATTTTAGTTATGTTATTATTCATACCATTCTCAGTGCAATTAAAATTCAATAATGTAAAATGCATCACATTATGAAAATTACTGTACGTCTGACAGGAAAATGAGCAGCTCTTCCTCTGTGAAGAGAGCTAAGTTCATGTTCTGTTGCTGCTGCAAAGTATGGGGCTGGAAATGGTGTACGGGAAAACTGCAGTTCCCAAAATGATCACTTGAGGCACTGCTCCAAAAGTAAGATCTCCATACACTACCTAAAAATGTTCAACTTTACAACTTCTGCAACTTCTAATCAATATATTTAACAGACTGATACAAAAAACCTTTTTTAGTCTTTATTGCTAACGTCCCCACTCATGACAATTGCAGGGAAGGGTGGAGAAATATTTGTATTTTTTCCATTCTATAAAACAAAAATTAAGCTAAAACTTAAATAGTTATGGAAGGTTATGGAACAGACAAGCAACTTACAAGCTATGGAAAGAGTACAGGACGTAGTAATAGTAGCTATGGGGTTGGAAGCTACACATTCGTAAACCCCGGCGTCCTTATAGGTGGACTTTCTGATCATTAGAAGCTGTCTTCCATCTGGGTGGGAGATTAGGTTGACTCTGTCATCCACCTCCAGTGGTTTCCGATCTAGAATACACAAAAGCATTTACGAATTATCTGCACTATTTACATTACTTTGATAATTCTATCACTGCTGGAAGTAAAGCCACCTTTCATCCATGTAATTTGTGGTTGTGGGCTACCAGCTGGAAGGCAGCTAAGAGTGACAGGTTCCCCCTCCAGCAGGACGTGGTCTTTCAATTTTATGTGAAACACTGGAGCAAAATCTGAAGCAGAGCGGACAAACTGTTGGCTTTTTGCCTCTTCTTTGGGGACGCTTGAGGGCAAATCAGATTGGGAAGGCGTTTTGTCTTTCTTGCCCCTTGTCAAACCCCACCTGTCCCACCGTGACCTTCTCTCACTCTCAGAATGGATGCTAGAAGTGGATTCAACTGATTCCTTAGACCCTGAGGCGCCAGTTTGTTTTGCTAGCTGATTCTCAGGGATGCCCATTCCTTTGAGTCCGCGGCCCTCAGACTGAGAGTGACGGTGGCGGGTAAACAGGGGTGTACGCTTTCCCTCTGAATCTCCTTTTCTCTCTTCAGATTGACTGCGTATTTTTGCGGATATTCCTGCCACTTTGTTCTCAAACCTCTGTTTCATTGCCAGGACAGGAGAGTCTGTGACCTTGTTTAAATCCCTTTGAGCCAGCTCCTTCTCGGTGTCTTTATTGTTCCTCTCCTCTGACTGAGTCCTTAGTTTGGCAGAGATTCCTGCCACTTTGGACTCAAACTTACGCCTCATGGCAGATACAGACGACTCCTCAGCTTTTCCTCGCTCCCTGTCATCCACATTCTTCTGTGTCCCTCCACCATTCAGTTCCTTTGTATCCAAAGACTTACTGCGACCAACAGCCCATGACACTCTCTTGTTTTTAGCCGTTTCCTGCACATTGGATTGCTTATCTTCTTGTGATTTCTGAACCTTCTTCTCAGTGGATGGTGACCTCTTGGCCCGCAATGAAAACCTTCCAATTAGACCAAGGCCTGTTTCTTGGTCCTCTCTTCTTAAATCTTGAACAGATTTCGATTTCTCCTTTAGTCCTGACGATACCATTTCTAGAGGCGCCCCTCTTGGTGCAGGCCTATAAATCTCTTCAGCCCCTTCATTTGCTTCTCTACTTAATACAGGCGATTTCTCCTCTGATTTGTTTCTGGTGAGTTTTTTGAGGCCACGGGTCAAAGACGATTCTCGCTTTTTAAACCTCGCTTCAAAGAGCTCCTCTGAGTCAATGTCTTTGATGTCTGTTCTGAGAACAAGCTGGCGAGGGATGGAAGGAAGGTCTGGGCTTGATGAAGAAGAGACAGAACCTGGAGATCGCTCAGGTGTTGCTACTTTGGCAAATACTGCTGGATGTTCCGGTGATGAAGATGCATCTGCAGACTTTGTTTTGGCTATAGTAGAAGGATCCTTGGATTGGGGTTTGTCAGATGTTTGAGCCTGCCCTGCAAATGATGCTTCTTTACTACTCTGTGACATTTCCTTGTCTTTCACTTTCTGCTTGCTAATATGTAATACCTGGTTTTCTTTCCTCTCCTCTTCATCATCATCCTCCTCTATTATTATTATAGGAGTAATAACAGAAGGAGATGCATAATCACATTCTGCTTTGCCTGCCCCTTCTATTTGGGACTTGGTCCTTTTTTCTTTCATCCCTTCTTCCTCACCAAGTTCGCTCATATGTTTTTCCTCTTGGTCCGGTCTTTCCTGTGCTGTGGTTGAGGCAGACTCCGCTTTTGTGTCTTCTGTTAGTGCAGACATCGAGGTTGCCTCCTGGAGCTTCTTCCCTACTATGCTAGAACTACCCGCAGATGGTATCTCTAAGGGGGCTCCAAACCTTCGGTGCAGGGGCATGGGCTCAGAATCCCCCTGAGTGAAAGAGGTACTTTTGCGAAAAACTTTGGTCTTTGGCGTGTCTTCTCCTGGACTCTCGGAGGAAGCCGCTCTGACGAGTGTTGATGGCCCAGTTCTTGATCTCCTCAAATTCCGATCAAGGGATCCTGTTTGCCTCTCATCTTCAATGCCGAGTGTTTCAAAAAGCGGCCCTCGAAGGCCACTCATATTTTTATCCACGTTTCCCCCCCTGAGCAGCCGTTGTCTCATCAGTTCCAGTTTTAGGGCGTAATCCTCCTGGCTTAACTTTGTAGCCCCAGGGCTTGGACTGCGATTGGGTAGTTCCATGGAAACAGCCTTTTTCAAACTCTTGTTTCTTTCTTCTGAATCCTTTTCTGCACTCTCTTCTTCTGGGTCAATGTGGAGAAGCAGCGCTGAATCAGCAGAACTCCCCCTCCTCATTGTAGACCGCCTGGCTTTTGTCTGGGATTCGTCTGACTCCACACTTGATCCTTTTTTCAAGGGAGCTCGTTTAATATTTTCTGTTTGCTCCTCATTTGGGGTTATGTCTTCATCTTTTATGCATTTAGTAGCCCTTCCTCTATTATTTGCACCGATGCTTTCCTTTTTCCTTGTCCCATCTGCAACAAAACCGTGCCGTCCCGTGACATCTTCATCCCCTGGGATCTCATTGAGGGAGACTCTGGAACCTGAGAAAACCATGGACAGTGGCATAGGAATAAAGGGAAGCTCATCCACATCTGCATCTGAATCAGACGAAGAGGAGGGTGGCGGGGAGCCTTCTTTTAAATGCCGGGCCACAGCAATGGAGACATGGCTGCTTGAGTCATCTAGGAGCTCAGGGATGGACCGCATCACCATTTTGGATTTATAGCTGATGAGGGAACGCTGAAATAGTTAGCAGAGGATTTTGTGGGATTAGTCTCTAATCTAAGTACGCCCCTGTTTCCAAAACTCTGTATAAAGTGTGAATAAAAAGAGAGTGCAAATAATTTAACCACTTATTTAACTGCAAACCGAAGAGCGACATCCAAGACTCTAAAAGCCTCAGGTTGCATGTTAAATGGTAAAGTAATGAGAGTACAATTAGAAAAAAAGTGAACAAGTATCACTTTTTTGGAAGGGCTGCCAGGAGAAAACCTCTTCTCTCTCAAAAGAACATGACAGCATGGTTTAGGTTTGTAAAGCTGCATCTGAACAAACTCCAAGACTTCTGGAACAATGTCATTTGGACAGATAAGACCAAAGTGGAGATGTTTGGCCATAAAGCACAGCGTCATGTTTGGAGAAAACCAGACACGGCACATAAGCACAAGACCCCAAAACAAGGGTAATGATCTTGCTGTAGCTTGTTTTGCAGCCACAGGATTTCAGCACCTTGCTATCAGTGAGTCAACTGTGAACTCCTCTTTGTACCAAAGTATCTATAGTCAGATGAGAGAACATCTGTATGACATTTAATGATTGCACCAAACTGGGTAACCTGATATCACAGCAAAACATGTAGAAGACACACCAGTCCACAGTATGCATTTCATGCTTTATGTGAAACTCTAGAAATGTCACAGAGTGTACTTTCTTTTCACCATGACTATAAGTGGTTTCAAAAACAAATCTAATCATAAGTAGTATGTTTTCATGAATTAAATTGAGCCTAATCTTCCAGAAGGAAATCTAGATTTTTTTAATGCACTTAAAAACCATGGTAAATGAAGGACTACTTTCAATAATAATAATAATAATAATAATAAAATGAATTGCTCTAGTTTAAAAAGGTGTTTTATTCAAAGACAAGCCTCAATCCCTCAGCAGGAATCAGCCTGTGGTGTCTGTATGCATTTCACCCTGATTTCCAGATGTTAAATGAACGTTTTGTTGTCTGTTACCTGCCATCGCCTTCGAGCCAAAACTTGTTTTAGCATAGCTGTGCTGATGCTTTTGTTTGTTGGTGACTGCAAGACAAAACAATAGGTGGGGGAACCATTAACATTAGCAGAGATATAAATTCATCTCATGAATCAGTGACACAGTGGGCAGGATGGTAGATGTTCCAGTGATAGCTCACCTTGAACCAAGGATGACGAAGGCACTCGATGGCACTTGGCCTCCTAGGTTTGGAACACAGTTACAGTTCAGACATGTTTAATCTGTGAACTGTAGCACAGTTGCTTCATATACAGTATTTTTATGGTACAAAACTAAGAGGCATCAAAATGCTTACAGTCTGTCCACCACCAAAAGCTTGATGACAAATCCTTTTGCTTCTTTGCAGAGGTCAGAAAACATGCTCTCCTCAAACGCCACATTGTAGTTCCTGATGTTTAAAGCTGTGGCTTTGTCGTTCTCGCCCGCAAAAGGTGACACGCCAGTCAGGCTAAAGTAAAAAAAGAACAGGGGTTTTATTTAGCAAGATGTCAGATTGACTGATTGGGTTGAGATACATGCATGCTGTGAAGAAAAAAAACCGTACCAGAGGTAAGTGATGACACCAACAGGCCTGTGGGAGAGCAGGACAGATACGTGACTTGGAATTTGAAGAGCAACATAAAAGCACAGATAAACACAGAAATTTGATGGACTTGCAGATAACTGTGTGTGTATATAGTGCCTGCTGTGCCTAGTGACTTCTCCATGCCAGAGAACAGGTGGCTGACCATATGTCTGTTGCTGTGGAAACTGGAGTTTGGTTAACAATCTCTGGAGCGACATATTCTGGCGTGCCGTATTTGCAGTAGTGCTCCTCTGAAGTCTCCAATTTAATGGCATTCCCGAAGTCGCAAATGCGGATCTGATCACTCCCTGGACTTGCCATCAAAATATTTTCTGGCTAGAGGGGATGTGTACAAAAACAACAACGTTAGGAACTCATAAAAGTTCATACAAATCTGATACAGTGCTTGTGGTGGGACAGATGGATACCTTCATGTCGAGGTGAGCTATATTTTTTTGGTGGAGATAGCGAAGACCCTCCAAAACCTGCTGAACACTGCTGCGGATCTGTAGCATGAAACACAACAGGAGTGAATCCTAAAAGGCGCGTTACATAATGAAAGCGCAGTGCAGTGCAGTCAGCAGAAACACACAAACCTGCAGTTCCATGACTGTTGTTTTCTTGGCCATTCTTTCCAGCAACTCCTCGTGACATCTTTGTACAAGAGTTAAGAAAAAAGAAAAACAAAGCTGCTGCTGCTGCTACTTGATTGCATAGTCCAACTGGTAGGTGCATGAGAAATGAATTATAAATGAGCAAAACTCCCACACATTCTATCTCTTGCTAATTCCTCTCAGCAGCGATGAGTCAGAGAGAAAAAGCTCGGCTGCTTCATTCATGCCTCCAGGGGTACGGGGGGACGTTAGGATTAATGCTGTGCATCTTGTACTTGAGATGCATTTAAGTGCACTTTTGTTTGACAATGTAGAAGATAAAATGTGAATCGGAGATGCAGGAGAAAAAACCATTTTTCTGTAAAACGTAGATTAAAGATTTCACTGTATGTTCTAGTGAAAGGATACAAATCTGTGATAAGCACCACCACGTTCTTCTTCTCAAAGGCATCATGGAAGTAGAGAATCCTCTCGTTATCCAGATCAGACAGAAGATCCATCTCTCTGAGAGCCAAGGCTTTCCTCTTTCTGCGAGCAGAAATGAATTTGGCAGCAAACTCGGTCTTTCCGTTCTTGCGAGTTACTCTCTTCACATAGGAGTAGGCCCCCCTGCACCCACAAACACAAAGTGATGACATTATTGGTTTTGTACATGGCAGCCGTGTTGGTTTTTTATCCATTTTGTTTTCAAGACTGATTTCTTTTTGATAGAAGTAAGAAATTACAAGTTATAAGTCATGTGGCTGCAAAACAAGTCCAAATCATCACCCCTCCACCAATGTGCTGACAGTTGGTATGAGGTGCTATGCTGCATTTGGTTTTCTCCAAACATCAGTGCATCGTGACCAAATATTTCCACTTTAGTCCCATCTGTCCAAAGCACATTGTTCCAGAAATCTGGTGGTTTGTTCAGATGCAACTTTGCAAACCTAAGCTGTGCTACCACGTTCTTTTCAGAGAGAACCATTTTACCCATGCAGGCCATTCCAACAACCCAGTCTACATATATGTATATATATATATATATATACCTTGATATATACCTATATATATATATATATATATATACCTTGATATATACCTATATATATATATATATATATATATATATACCTTGATATATACCTATATATATATATATACCTTGATAATAGGTCCCTTTAATCCCTTTAATGACTAATTTCCTTTCCCTCCACTTTATTAATAAATTCTTCTTTGTGAGAACAATGGAAAGACAAATGGAGAGGCAATAGTCATTGTATAATTAACTTTCATTCTCCTTAGGCACTCTTCTGTGATATTTGGGAGAAGGACTCATAATCTGAACTCCATTACTGGGGTACTCGTGCTGTTCACTGGGTGGAAAACTGATTTCTTCATCTGCCTGTTTTGCCATCCCAGTGGCTGTGCAATTCACAGTAAATGCCTGTCTCTAGACCAAAACAAATCATCTGTCCTCGGCTAATGCGTTCACTCCACTCTCGTGGCTGGTGACTCATCTGTCATTTCTGTCGGCTGTTGTTAAGCAGGTGCAACTAACCCCACCCCCACCCTCCCATCACACACACACACAAACACACACACACACAAACCCTCCGCACCAGCTCCTACCCCTACCTCCCGCCCACCAAGCTGACCCTGAGCGCTCAAGTAGCTATTAACGTCAGTGTCCTCGTCGGGATGTGAGGCGGAAAGAGTGTGCACACTCACCTCCCTATCTCTTTGTGGATGTCATAGTAATCTGTCAAACGCCTCATCTTCCTCAGAATGGTTCCCTCATCCTCCATTGGCTCTTCTGCTTCTTTTCGCTCTGGAGAAAAGCATCAACATAGGCATCTTTATTGGCTTTGTGTGTATGGATGTGTGTGTGTGTGTGTGTGTGTGTGTGTGGGTGCACGCACTGTTATGTGCCAGCTCAGAGACAGATGGCTTCACATTGTAATTTCAAAACACCTTGTGGTCCCGCCCATATGGTGCGGATTCAGAGGAGCAATTTTCAACAACAGCTAGCCTTTACTAGCAATTCTAAGCAGTAAATATCATCAGCAAATGGGGTAAATATCTGTTAGCACAATACTTTTGAATATAACTTTACACATTCCTAATCTTTTCAACTATTGTAAGAATATCGCTGGACTGCAGACCTGTATGAACTGTGAGCTCAGCCTTGCAGGAGTTGGACCCGGCGAGGTTCTTGGCAGTGCAGGTGTACACGCCGGAGTGATCGGGCTGAGCGTTGAGGATGACGAGGGAATACTCTGGGTCGTCGTAAACAAAAGTGAAGTGGCTGCTCTCCGAGAGGAGCGCATCATCCTGCAGCAGATCAATCAGCTATTAGCATTCAGCTAAAAAAATATCATCTGAGTATTCAGTTGAGTTGAGTTCAGTTATAATCTACTGTTGGATGTACTACCTTAAACCACAGAATATCCGGATCTGGCTTTCCTTCGACCACAACAGCCAGACGACATGTTTCCCCGACATGCACATCTACGTCCTCCATTATGGTCTCAAATTTGGGAGGCACTGCAGGACAATTAGGAGGAAAAAAGAAGCTCATCTCTAAGGTGGAGAAGCACTATGGACCGCACATACAGCGTACATTTTATGACAGGTGTTGTGGCCATTTTTGTTGAATTCTTATGAATCATACTTTGTATCCATTATTGTTTTTTCTTTAAAACAGTAAGAATATACTTAAGCTAGTTTTGCTATTTAAATCTGTAATTAATTTTACTTTTGGAAAAGTTGTGATTAGTTTGGCAAGTCGGAAGTGCTTTCTGAAACAAACCACCTGTTGCCACCCACGGCCTTTTCTGGGAGTATTTTTTGTTTTGGAACTTAAAAGGCCGTGACAGACAGGTCTCGCTGTTGTTCAATCTTCCTTTGGGCACTAAATGAATATAAAAGCTGATGTTTATATGGAACAGATCAAATAATAAAGACACACTTTTTCTTTATGACATAAGTAGAAAGTTGTGTGGATTCTCAGTAAAATGCTAAATTTGTCACATGGTGCGTCTGTCTGGACTGACCTGCCATGGCCAGCTGAAGCATGCACAGGTCGCTGCCAAACTGGTTGCTGGCCGTGACCACCAGCTGACCGATGTCCGCGCTCCTGACCCTCTGCAGCTTCAGGGTGTGTTGATCATCGTCCGGCATGCTCATCTCGCACATCCCCGGCTTGCTGACCAGCACCACGCCCCTCCTGAGGTAAGCAGGTTTCAGAAAAGTTGGGAGAAGGCCACATTTACCAGTGTGTTGCACTGAGTCTTCTTTAACACAGTAAGAGGAGACCAACTGTTGTAATTTTGAAAGCCAATTTTTTTTTGTTTTGATTGTTGCACAGCGTTGTGGGCTTTGCATTATTTAATTTTCTGTGCTCCAAATGTTGGCAGTGGGTGATGAGTCTGGACTGCAGGCTGGCCAGTTTAGCACCCAGACTCTTGTAAAACATGCAGAATGTGTGTCGACATAGTCGTTCTTAACTAAGAAAGGCTTACTCTGACAAGCTGTATGTCTCGATCAGCATTAGGTACACTAATGGCCCCCTAAAGCCATCATGAAAGCTTTTGAACTGTATATTTAAGTTTTTAGTTTTTAGTATAAGGGCTGCCAAATAAACCCCAAGAAGCTTGGGGTTAATATGATCCAGTTTATTAAATAGACCCTGATGAATGCTATAAAGATAACGGATGAAAACTTTTTAATGACATCACAAGCACTGAACTTGTTACTGGAAGGTTAATAAACTAACTTTTTCCAGGTGACAGCTGCATGCACATGGTTCAGCGTGATGGTGATGTTGGCAGGCTGGTTCTCAACCACGTACACAACTTCTGGCTTGTCCAAAATTACTGGCGCTTTCCTCAAGTACGGTCCTAGAGAAGTCAAAGGTATGTTACAAGAAAACAAAGCAAAACTGGTCCTAAAAGTAGATATGATGTCCTTTAAGGTCGATTATCAGATTAGTGGTAGCATAAGTCTCTTAAACACACTTCATACCTCTGTCCAGCAGCTGGACTAGATCAGTGGCAGGCGATGGCTTGCTAAGCGTCTTCCCAGTGGATGCTAGGACTCTGAAAGCATAGCGGACTCCCTTTGACAGCGAGGTGACGGTGTAGTTTGTCTCCCTCAGGTTTGACGCCACAACAGACCACTGGATGGAGCCCAGAGGCTGCTGCTGGACCACATACACCAAGGAGCCGGCATCTGTAAACACACATGCTCTTTAATTACTTGGTGGCAAAGACACAATTAAGCGGTGCTAAAAATGCAGTATTTTTTCTCCCCTCAAGGGGAGAGAGTATGTAATCAGTTCAGTTTGTTTGTTAGCAGTCTATCATCCACAGTTTTCAAGACATCGTTTTAAAATTTTGTGTGATGGGAGATATCGATAACAGCTCAAGCTGATTTCATTTTGGGGAAAATTGGGTCAAGATTAAGGTCAATGTTAAAATCAGTAAAAACTGATTTATTACTCACAGTTTTTTATGCATCATCTTCAAACTTCACAATAACATAGGCCTTGGGTCACATGGGGACCAAGGTTGGCTACATATTTGATCTGGACCTTGATTGTCAGCGCCCAAGGTCAAAACCGACCTTTTCAGGAAACCATATCAAGTATTATTTCACGTGAAAACGCATGGAGAGAGCTGTACAACACACTTTTCATTTTTTCCAATTTGACACGCTACAGCGTCACAGTGATGCCATAAAATCGTGCAAAATGACACACTGCATGACTATATTTTAAAATCTTTTAAAGCTTCTAGAAGCCAAGGCTTTGAACCAGTTCTGCTCCAATCATATGGATTTTGAAATGTACCTTAAGGTCATAGGTCAAAGGTTAGAGTCACACCAATTAGGACAAAATTTTAGCTTCCATTGGATCATCTCCAAACTTTAACGCTTTATATAAGTCAGTGGGAGACCTAAGCACTTTCTTTGTTGGAGCTCTTTAAACATGATTTTTCCAACACATTATATGGCTTCACAAAAAAATGAATATACAACACTAAATTTCCATATTAATAATGCTGAATTCAGCATAAAGCATCAAAGCATTAGCATAGCCCTTGCCCTTTGAGGGGAGATGTGCTCTCTGAGTGCTCTTGTTAAAACTGTTCCTCAGAAAATCTGCCTTTATCTCATCCCATCCCAAACATCCACCTGTGTTGCACCAGCCTGCAGGTGTGCTATGAACCTACCAAGTGAAGGGTCGAGTCTCTTTGGTGTCTTCCAGCTGAGGGTTATAGTTTTTCCTGTAATGGCCTCAATCACCGGTGGCCCATCAGGAGGATCGGGAACAATATCTGTTTCCAAAAACATACATATATATTTATATATTTTACAATAATATTAGGAAAATTGTGTATCCCGTAATGTGTACCATTAAACAGTGTGTATCTATGATTACCTGTAACATACAGATGAGCATAGCAGGCTGCTTTGCCCACTTTGTTGGAGATGACAGCCTTGTAAACACCTCCGTGAGCATGACAAGCGCTCCGAATGATCAGACTGTGGACATCCCTGTCTGGAGAACAGACACACAGGTTTCTTATTCGCCATCTTTCCCCCACTTTGAATGGCTTATTTTTGTGTGTTTATCTGCTTACACTGAGTCATTTTGCGCTCCTCGCTGTTCTCAATGCGCCTGCTGTTGTGATACCAGGCAATAGTTGGGTATGGCAGGCCTGCCACCTTGCATTTCAGCACCGCCTCCTTCCCTTCAATCACTTCTGCATCAGCCAGAGGCTGGACAAAGTCCGGCATGGTCCTCTTCTCCACCTCGTTGTCGAACACTTCAGGTTCCTCTGGGATGGACGGCATCTTCTCCAGCTTGGACCTGGAGGAAGAAAAGAACAGGTCGACTTGATTTTATCACACGCATTCGCTCCATCTGAGCTATTTTTCTTTGCCCTAGAAAGCAAAAATGGAACCTTTGATTTTTTTTTTTTAAATAGTTTGAAGGCTTTGAGAAGAAAACAAAGCCTTTAACAATTACACAATTAGGGATGAGATGCAAATAGAAACAAACGGCTTCTCTTACATGTGAGAGGAGATGGCAGCTCGGGGTTCTTGCACGTACAGCTCAGCAGTGCATTCAGACTTTCCGTGAATATTTTGAGCAACTGCTGAGTAAAATCCTTCTGTGTCACTGCTAACGTGGGTGATGACAAGCGAGTGACGACCCCCCTCTTGAAGGATGCGAATGTTATCACTCTCCTCCACTTGTGACTCTGAAAGAACGTGATAAAAGACAAATTAAAAAGCCATTTCTTTGGACAAGCCTAAAAAAAACAACAAAATGTAGGAACACCGCACATGCCGCTTTGAGATTCTTACCAAAATGCATCCATGTGACTCTTGGAGCAGGCGATCCGCTCACCTTACAGTCAAACCATGCTGTGCGTCCTTCGATGACCTCCAGGATGTCCAACTTTCGTGTGAACAGCGGCTCCTTGGACGGCGTGACGATCAGTTTCGCGCTCGAGGTCAGCTCCTCTGTAGATGCAAATGTGCCCTGTTAGTAAGTGTATCACTGAAATATGTTCAATCACATCTAAAGAAGTTGGAGAACAACCAACCAAAACCTCTCTGTTGGAGACAAAAACATGAAATGGAAAACCCAGCATAAATATAAGGTGTGATCATAAAAAAAAACCTTATGTGATTTAAATTTGCCATGTTTCCACCTTCAGGTTAGACTCCTTGGGAAGAAAAGGAGCCAACCAGTTAGATCAGGGCACAGATTAATGGCCACACATCTTCCCTTTCTGTCACTGTAAAGATATTTAACTGCACATTTAATCCCTGAAATGTCTTTGTACAAGAAGTATAAGTGCAATGTCAACAGTATGTCTCAGTCTTTATCCCTCAACCACAAAAGGCTGATGGCTTACATATTATCGTCACCCCGTCGGCCAGGCGGATAAGTAGACGGGCTGCATGGACGCCTAAGTTTGTGAATGAAATAACTCAGGAAGGAAGTCAGCTAGAATTTTCAAATTCATACTAGCGGTTAAGAGTTTTCTGAGCTTTGAACTTGAGAGTTTTCTGAAAATCTTGTGAATGCAGTAACTCGAGAAAATTCAGGATGTTGGATTTTCAAATTGAAACCATAGGTGCACCTATTTAAAATCTCTGTGCATAAATTGTTAAAAAAACAAAACAACTGAAAGAAAACCTGGCAATTCTGTAGTGGGTGATGATCTATGATGTGATGATTTATCTATTACTTTATTCCTGTACTATGAGTGGGCGTGGGGGAGGTATTTATCAGGAGAAAAAAAGTACAATTTATGAAAATACAGTTAAAACTCCAAAATGTATGCTAAAATGTAAGATGTCCCATGGGTTTTTGCAGGCCCTATTGTAGTCCTGGGGCTTTATGTTTGACACCCCTGAGTTATATCGTTTTAGGGAAGAGGAAGAAGGCACAAGGAGCCACATTTGCTAAATGAGGCCAGTATGACAGAAGAACTCTGAGCCTGTCTAAAAATATCTGGGGAAAACAATCATAGAGGTTAAAATCCCAGATTTGCACAGGTAAAAAATTCCAGTAAGTGATTTAAACAGAGCAGCAGCACCAGAAGATGGCTTTGAAGGGGAAATTTGCACAGGTTTTTAGTCAGACTGAAAATTTATGATCACACCTCATCTTATGTTCAGCAACAGGGACAACAGTGCTTGTGATTCACCTTTTGCAGTGCTCAGCTTGCAAGTATATGTCCCACTGTCGTCTTCATGTACTGAATTTAGCATGAGACGGCACCTATAGCATAAAGAAAAATACATAAATGAATATTTTTTTTTCTTAATGACACCAAAAATCTGACAGATAATAAAATGTGCTGCAGTGACAGCAACATGAGGTGAACCTACCTCTTTCCGTCAAAGTGCATCTTACAGTTGAGCAGTGCAGGCTGGATCAGCTTCCCCCTGGACAGCCAGTCCACGTCCACGTCTGGAGGTCCCGTGATGTGACACTCAAACACGGCTGATTCTCCAGCCCTCACTGCTGCGTCTTTTACCTCCCTGGTGATCGTCAATGCTGTTTGTGCTGCAGCGGTTGATTAAAAGAAAAAGAAAACAGCACAAATAGATCATATATATAAGGAAGAACTATAAGATAGAGCATGACTAAACATTCAGTTCAGTTTCTCATCACCTACCTCTGACCTCCAGTCTGCACTCTGCCTGCTTGCTTCCATACTCGTTGATGATCCTGCAAGCATACAGCCCTGCATCTGACCTCTGAGCCGAGCCGATCCTCATTTCACTGGTGCCATCTTCCATCTCTCGCACAGTGAAGCGCCCTGCTGTCTTCACCGAGACTCTGTCCTTCAGCCTGGGTCAGTATAAAGCGGCTGTCAGAATCATTTATGCTCCGGCGCGTAATGGAGGGGTGTTTGTGTGAGACAGTTAGTGACCTTGATTGTGATAAAAGCTTCAGGTTTCTCCTGAGATGTCTATCTGCAATAAAACCTTGAGGAAAAAAAGATGTCTTACCAGTAAACCATGGGTTTGGGCTGGCCTCTGGCTTTCACTGACATGACAACATCTTGACCCTTGGTTACCGCCTGGTCACATGGTGCCACCTATTAAAGAATGAAAACATGATTACCTATAAAGGCTTTTAAGGTTAATCTCTAAGCTTTGCGCCGGTTCTATCAGATTGGAAGTAAAATCACATTACGACCGTGCCCAGAATGACTGCAGCTATCAAGTAGCAATGCTGCGATGAAGCAAGTGGAGTCATGGTATGAAATGCAAAAGGATATGTCCATGGAGATTGCCATTTTGCTACTAGGAAAATGAATATTGTGGGACAGTGTGATCTTAAGATCAGAGAACGATCAAAAGAAGATTCATATTTCCATGTGCAGTAACTCATATTTATGTGCGATTGTTTTGGGACCTGCCTGTGGCCCCAATACCTGCATACCTGGAAAACATGAGACAGAGAGTGCAGCAGCAACACCTCACATGGAAGAAAGTAGCCATTAATGACAACAGACAATTGATTTTTCTTTTTCTTTTTTCTTTTTTTTTTTTGTTAAGTTAAATGCAGTAAAATCCAATGGATGGCTCTGGATTTGGGGGTTGCCAGAGGAACAGTACTTGTCTGACAGCATTGTGCCAAGTGTAAAGTTTGTTGGAGGGGGGATTATGGTTCGGGATTGTTTTTCAGGAGTTGGGCCAGCAGGGTTAGTTCCCCTGGGCCGGCTGTATATTTTTGTTGTGCTGTGTCTTTAAGAGAGAGCTGGTGGTGGCTGTTTGGTCCCCTCATCAGGTGGCTGTTTTTAAAAGATCCCTGCCCAGGAGTTGTCATCAGCAGCGACTGACAGCAGCAGCAGACCTGACCCTGGCTTCCAAACCTTGTGTTATTCGTGTCTGGTTCCTCAGATTTACTGAGCTTTGTATATAGTTTGTAAATTAGTCTTCACTTGTAAATAGTACATGGTAAATAGACACTGACACAGAAGGGGTGAGCTGCCTAATCATTTTCCTGTACTGTTTTCTCCTGGTTATTTCAGTTAGGGAGTTAGGTGTAGCTTGTGTCTTTTGTTTGGTTTTTGTTTCGATAGGGTTTTAGATAGCACCTCCTCTCCTGACTTAGCTTGTTTTGTTTGTTATTTTGGCCTTTGTTCACCCCGGAGTTGAGTTTTCAGTGTAGACAAATAAACCACCGTTCACTTAAGAAATTGGTTTTTCTGTGTATGGTTTTGGGGACCAGGGAGGGGTCACTTCCTTTTTAACCCTTATGCTAAGTTCCTGTACCCCTAGACTGGGGCGTAACATCAAGATACCGAGACATTTTTGACAATTTTCCTTCCTGCACAAAGCAAGGTCCATAAAGACACCAATAAGCGAGTTTGGTGTAGAAGAACCTGACTGGCCTTCACAGAGTCCTGACATCAACCTGATAGAACACCTTTGAGATTAAATGGTAAATGGCCTGTATTTGTATAGCGCTTTACTTAGTCCCTAAGGACCCCAAAGCGCTTTATACTACATTCAGTCATTCACACACTGGTGATGGCAAGCTACATTGTAGCCACAGCGCACTGACAGAGGCAAGGCTACCGGATACTGGCGCCACCAGGCCCTCTGATCACCACCAGTAGGCAACAGATGAAGTGTCTTGCCCAAGGACACAACGACCGAGACTGTCCGAGCCGGGGCTCGAACCGGCAACCTTCCGATTACAAAACGAACTGTCAACTCTTGAGCCACGATCGCCCCTTAATTAAAGTGGAGACTGCGAACCAGGCCTTCTGGTCCAACATGAGTGTCTGACCTCACAAATGTGCTTCTGGAAGAATGCTCACAAATTCCCACAAACACTCCTAAAGCTTGTGGAAAACCTTCCCAGAAGAATTGAAGCTGTTATAGCTGCAAAGAGTTGATCAAATGATCAAATTAAAACCTATGGATTAAGAACAGGATGTCATTCAAATTCATATGCAAGCGAATACTTTTGGCAATACAGTGTTTGACATCACAACATTTTTTGCCTGATTTTGGTTACTTGCAGTGTTGAACCTGGACCAACATTAATTATGATGATCCGGGAAAGACACCAAAATGGGCATATCAGAGACATCGACTATGACGCTGTTATTTAAAGAAAAAATCATAAGGAGCTTTTATACTTTTACCTGAAATGAGGGAGGCTCTTTTAAATGGTGAGGAAGTGAGCCTCCGACCTCCATCACCTCCTCCTGAGGACTCAGGTACTCCTCATCTGACTGGATTGGACTGCTGATTTCCAGAGATACAGCAGATTTCCCACATTGCATGTGGGTCAGCTCTGGAAGAACAAGATATCGGACACAAATATAATAGAATTACAAGGATACTACTGCCGTGTCTAATTCATTTTTATTTGAGTTCACAAAAAAGTCAATTCTGATTTACACACGTCTTAATTTAAGTAATTGAGTGCAAAGCCTTTTGAAATATGGTTAGCATGGCACCGGCGTAGCTCGTTAAGCCTTTCGATGGGAACAATCTGTCAGAGCTCTGATGTTTACGGTCTTTTTTTTGCTTTGCTGGTGTTGATCTTTGCCAAAAATGAGCACTTGGCAACACAAAGCAGTGGGTTAGACACAAGTGGGCCACGTGCACCCCCACACATTGAGCACAGGGACCATCTGAAGTGACCATAAGCGAACAGATAACGAATTAATCCCTTAATCCCTGACCCAATCATTCACTCATTCCCACGAGTTCTAGATCAGACACTGTGTCTGGACCCTTGGCAGTCTCGACTACAGTCAGACTCAACTCACAGCTGCGGGAAGAAATATAAAGAGCTGCCTCTCTCTCTTTCTGTCTCTCCTTCTTCTTTTGTTGCCGTTTTCGTGTCAGCATTTCGCAATCTCTGCAAAGCCTAAGACCTCACACATCTGGCACGACTAGATAACGTTGTGAGTGAAGATGAATAAAATCAGTTACCCAAGTAGAATAAAGACATTTCCCCCCCTTTCAGATGGCAGCGCAGTGGACTGATAGGTATTTTGCATGAAATTCAATTGTGCAAAATAAAGGGAAAGTGGGTCATCATCTGCAAGTGAAAGGCAGGCTTGGTCGCATGTACAGATGGAAAGAAATGCACCGAAAGCCATATATGGAAAAGCTGACTAATAGCAATGAAACACGATAAAAAAAACACTGTTTATGCCAAATTATTAAGCGACGTAGGTGGATATTCTGTTGAGCTTACAGCATTAAAAAGGGGGGGAATAAAAACAACAAAATAACCTACCTAGAGTCACATCTCTGAGCGGCGTCTGTGCACCAGGGGATAACTCCCCAGAGTATTTATGTAAACCTGCCAACTCTTACACAACTCCCGAACAGTGTGAGCCGACCAACTTTCCTCCACCCTGTCCTCCTGCTTCCCATCACTGTTACGCCTTTATTCTCTTATACTCCTGACAACCTGGGCTGATGAAAAAGCTGAATATTTTAAAAGTTCATTAAAGCTTAGGTCATTTTCAAAGACTCCACCGAGTCACAAAGCTTTGGCTCTTCAACTTCTTAGATTTTTTTTATGCAAAAATGACAATAGGCCTGTGTTATGCTCTCGCATATTTCTTTGAAGCCAGTAAATCAATCTCGCCCACTATTTTGGCTTGTCGTGGCAACAATCTACACAGTTCTTGGCTAAAATGACTCACATAATCTCCCGCCACTTTCTGGCAGCTCCATCCCCAAGCCCTGTAGCGTGAAATCTGAAGTGATGAAAAACTCCACGATTACAGCTGTAATCTCGAGCGGGGACATAAAGCAGACGGCAATTACCCGAGAGAACAAGAGGCCTTCTAAAAATACTCCTGCAAAGTTACACTCCGCTGGCCTAATATGGCAACAGAGGCCCGCATGCTGCTGTCGGAAAAGCACCAGGGTGAGCGCTCGCATTTGTTGACAAAACTGTGAAGAGGGGAAAGTTGCATTTGCATGAGGCCGAACCGGCACTGCTGGGAGCTTCTCTCATGCACAGCATAGTATAAACACCCGTCCACTGCAGGCGCTTATTTTATTTTTTTTTGCCTGATTTTGAATGCCACGGCTGCCTTTGAGGCTCAGGAGACCTTTGTGTGACGGGGGCAGGTCTGTGTTTTGAATTCATGCCGAGGGGGAGCTCGGTGCCTTCAAGAATTAATGGGTTGCCATGGCAACTATCGCTGCGAGGAGCCCCGGTCGGGATGCTGAGCTCCAGCGGGCCTTTGTAGTCATTAAGACAGAATGTCAGGCGGAGGAGGGCTGGCAGCGGATTAAAGTGTGAGTCAACATGTTTGAGAACAGCATCGTTTTTATGTTCCCCCCGGTGTCGCTCTCCTCATTTAAAATTTGTGCTGGTAAAATGTGTCACCATGTCTAACTGCAAAACAAGAAAGCAGTAGAGGCAGGCGGATACATGCAAACATCGATAGTGTCGATACCAACGCTAGTATTGGTACTGGATAGGTACTGGTGCGATAGGATGGATACTTTGTTTCTATCCTTCTAAGTTCAGTATGTAGCCTACTGAATTGTGTTAAATAAATTTAATATTTTTGGAAGATGACTCATCTCATAAATCATGACACACTGCTCTCCCCCATATAAGCTGCCTTTATAGGTTAAAATTATCAGTATTTGTATTGGTATTGGCAATACAGGCTGTATATTTACTTGGTAATCGAATTGATACCAATATTTCCAGTATCGCACTGGGCTTGAAAGCAGGCTCTGGCCCAGCCTCACCTGACTGGATGTAGAGCGTCGCGCTGCACGACGCTCTGCCCGCCGCGTTGACAGCCGTGACGCAATATGAGCCCGCATTGCTCAGCCTCATCTCCTTTATCACCAGACTGTGCTTCTCGCCCTCAGCTTTAACCACATGGAACGCGTCGCACCGGATCTCCACATTATTCTTCCTCCATGTCACTGAGAAGGCAGAGAGACAGAAAACACAAACACTGAAAAACTGATATGGAAGAAGTCCGGTTGCAAAGATGTGAAATGATAAGGCTCATTGATTTGGTTTATGAGAGTTTCACTTAAAATGACCAGATTTCATAAGACTGTGTGTGCAAGAAATCGCTTCCTACAGCACTTAACAGAAAACAGTTTCCTTACTAAATTCAAAAAAAGAAAATGATAGAAAATGGGGATGTTAAAATGGTGACTTGTCTTCATCTGTACCAGTAGGGGTTGGGCTGCCAGTGATGATGCATTGCAGTGTGACCTCAGAAGCGCTGGGTGCGGTGGTGTCCTCAAGAGGCTTCTCAAACCTCGGGGCCTCAGCTGGCTCATCATCGGCAGACAGGTAAGAGTCATCGGAAGAACCGCCTGTGAATTACAGGGACGGTCAGAGTGTTTTCTGTGCAGCTGCCGGTGCTCTATTACCTGCTTTAGAAAAATGGGTCAGACTCCAAATTAAGGTATTGGGCTAGTTTCCTTTTATGGATCCCCATGATGAAATGAGTTTCATTAGTGAGTCTGGGCCCGGCAGCAATTCTGGGTTTGATTAATTTTCCATGGTGGACAACATAATATATATAAGTTCAATCTTTTTGATCATTCCTTGTTAGTTTGTAATCTGTATTTTTTATTTCTATGTGCATGTTTTTCTTATTCAGGGACTTACAGCCTAGTAAAGGTAATAAATCTCCAATAAGATTTTTTTGTGTTTCAGATCTTAAAGCCACAAATGAGGCACAAAAAAGCAAAAGTTGTTAAAACGGGAAGCAAACAAACACCCAGCATTACTTGACGTTCTTTAAGAGTGATGTCACAACCCTAAAAAGTCTAGTTCTCTGACCCCCGGTAGTTAAACGTATCACTTTTCTTAAGGGTAGTGTTGTGCTTAAGTACCACACAACAAAAGTCTGTGAACTCAGGTATGTCCTGATCTCTTTACGGTTTAAATGGGTTTTTTTTAATAATCTCACTCAGTGGTGGTCAAAGGTGAAACAGAACAAAAACCTTTAACCAGATATGATAGCAAAACGTTTTAGCTTAGGGCTAAGGGAGTTATTTAATCTCTTAAGATCCACCAGCTTCCTAGTGCTCTTTTGTTAGGGTTATAGTTGTCATTATGTTCCCTTCTACCACTTTGTCTAGATATTTTATTTTGTTTGACCTGCCAAATGGGAACATTTATGAAAATAGTACTGTAAGCCTGGCAACTTGGTAGACGTTGAGCAGAAATCCATGGATAAAGCCTCAAAGACTTCTAAAGGGACAACAAAAGGTGGCTGTATTTGTTTTGTTATTTGTGTAAAGAAACGAACTGGACAACAGTTGGGTCACTCAAGCCACAGGCAGGAACCTAATGGCTCCCAAAATAATTAAAGTGTTCATCCAGTTCCAGACTCTCATCTGTGATGGATGCTGCTTGGATTTTTTACAAACACGTTTATCTATAACACTCGTAAAGCATCACCTACCTTCGTCTGCAGACTTCCGTTGAGCAGAACGGCCTTTTTTGCTCTTGTGTACTCTGCCCTCCCTCTTGCTTCCCTCGTTGCTCCTGTGTGGAACACTTTCTGTCTCCATGGGTTCATCCTCCACCAGGATGGTGGGGATGTTCACTTTCATGGCCGGAGATGTCCGCCCCACCTCCGCCTTCCTTCGTTTTAGGAGCGGGCTGATGGAAGGAGTGGGTGATGGGGTGAGCCGAGGAGGCTTGGGTGGGTACTGGGGTCCTGGTTCCCTTACAGTTACTGGGGATGCTCTCTTCCCTGTTGGGCCTTGTGATCGGTGGTCCGCCTTGTTGTCCATGTTGGTGTCTCTCTTTGAATCAACTCTGGAGGAGGATGAAGATTTGTGGGATGTGTTAACAAGTGTGTCTTTGTCAGCTGCCAGAGAGCTTTGTAGGGTTTCCCTGCATGCAAAAGATGAGAAAGCTGTTATGTAATATGACAAGTGAGGGAAAAAAAATATTAGATGTCTAAAACTCTTAATTTCTATTAAGTGCTTTGTTGTTGTTTTTTAAAGAAATTTCAAATCCCTCAAAGAAAAATACACAAATTTGATCATATTTGAATCTTTTTTTAAGAGAAAATTTCATAAGTAAAGATAATCTTCTTCAAACCTGATTAAGCTCGTCTTTGTAGCTGTTGGCAATGGTTGTCCTGGTAACTGGTGAACTGGTGGCGTTGCCGTGGTAACAGAGATTTTCCTCGCGCTATCCACTGGTTTCCCGTGCAAATCTGACTGTGTCATCTTTTCTTTTCCGGGGCTGCTGCTCTGATTCCCCGGGTCTTTGCCTTGGGCCTGCGGAGAATTCTTCCATATGCCGCCCCCCTCCCTCTCCCCAACTTTTCCTTCCTCCAGGGCTCGCTCCCTCGCCTCTAACTTTTTAACCACTTGGGCAGGAATGGGTTCTAGTTTCCCTGTGTGCAGCCTGTCTTTCTGTGACAGCTGCTCAGTGGAATATGCCTTCTTCAAGCTCGGTTTACCCACAAGCTTCTTGATCCGCTGGAGCTCTTCTGTGAACTTGCTCTGGTAGTTCTGGATCCTCTGGGAGTAGTTTGTCTTGTCCTCTAATGAAGAGGCCCTCTGCTTGAATACCGCTCTCTTCTGGGCTGCACCCTGCAGTATTCGACTCTCCTCTTTGCTCGGGCCTCCTGTCTTCTTTCCACTCTCATCTAAGTCAAAGGAAGCTGCCCCTCGTGGCAGATCCACACTCGCCCTTCGCTCCTCAAAGGCAAGGACCTTGTCAAAGATCTTGGGTCCTGCACGAGCCAGTTTGGGCGTCATAACTGCACTGTTGGTGCCAGATGACTGGCCCATATTAGAAGTTTGGGGATCTGAAGGTTTGACTTTGCCCGAGTCTTGTTTTGGTGTGCTGATGCTGTTTTTGTGCGTGCTGAGAGGTGGCTGGGGGGAAGACAGGGGGACATGGGAGGAGAGGCCCTGTGATTCATCAGCAGTTTGAAGCCTAGAGGGGTAAGGATTGAGGGGAAATAATGAGCTCTGGTGCAGTGGCGAAGGCTTTGGAGGAGTAATAAGATGCAGATAAATGTCCGTTTGTGTCATTTTGTCTCATCATGTTTGAGTTCTTTGTGTTTCGCATGTGCTTTCTGTGTTGTTTCAGGTAATGAGCAACACATCAGACAGTGTGAAATCAAATGGCCAAGAAACAAACGTAATGAAATTTTGAGATTTAGAGTTCTTAAGACCTTAACCCTAAAACTGCAATAACCGCCAGTTGTTGGCATGTTGCACCAACAATATTACAAATAAGAACATAAACTCCTACGAAAATCAAAAATAGTACCCCTGCTTAAACTTCTAACACAATAACACCATGCCTAAAAATAACCTGTGAATCACATGATAATTACTCGGTGAGAACACTCATGCTAATATCAGCTCAGATCAAAGCAACCCATGCATGCCACTGCAAACCTATAAACATATGGTGTTAATCCAAAGTGAGGGGCGGCTGTAGAAAACATGCAGTGGGTAAAAATCACAGTTTTCAGAAGTGCTGAATAATATATTATACTAGCAGATTGTACAAGTGCATCCTGTCTAATGGCTGTATGAAATATTAATATTAACATTGATATTTTGTTGGCTTGTAATCGTTGTTAGATTCAAATCAATCCACACTGATGGCACGCAGAGTCGAAGGAAAGTGTGACATCAAAATAAAAAAAGTACACTACATGGAAAAATGGGAATATATAAAGAAGAGTAAAAAATGAATAACAAATTGTATAGCAAATGGAATAAAGTTTTTGCGAGTTGGGTCTATGGAGGATATAATGTCTTGCCATATGAGTCAGTTTTCATTGCGATTTGGGGTTTCTGGCCAGTCTTTTTGCTTTTTGGGGGGAATCCTGGGAATTAAAAAGCCATGTGCTATAACGGCATAGAAAATGTTCTCCCTCTGTACAGGCTGAACATGCTCCCATAGTAGTCGCTGCCTACGGAAACACTTTCCTCTGACCCCTGAATGGGCCGGGCAAGGTTAGCGTGAGACGCTCGGACAAGTGGTTCCACACCCAGGTGACGGACAGGGGGGGCCCCCTCGGAGGGACCCCCACCGAGCCCTTGCCTTGCTGGGTTTGTGGGATCCAAATGGGGCCCTGGAGGTCGGGAACCCAGAGTGCGGAGCTCTCGCTCCACTACAGGGTCATATGTGCCAGGGAGGGTGGCCCTGCGATCTGAAGCATCGGGGTTGTAGTCCATCACCCTTCCTCCCTCACCTGTGCAGAGAAAAAGAGAACGGGAGAGAGACTTTTTGAATTTAAAAATTGTATAATTTTATATTAGACTTTTAGCATTTTTTTAAAAAAAAACAATATATTGGTTGCTGTCGGCGATTAATAGACAGACTGTGTCTGTGTTGAAAATGATCTTGAGCTGTGGAGCCTGCTAATTCATTGGTGAGAGTGTGGTTACTTGTTTTTAACAATAACAATATAGCTTTATTGCATAACAGAATATTATATACAGGCATGGCTAAATAAGCAGCCATTTGTTTGCAGTAAGTAAGTAGTTAGTAGGCTAAAGACATTTCCCAAATATGGGATGAAGAAAGTACTTGATATGTTTTTTGGTGAATTTCTTCCTCTTCAGAGTGAAAAGAGGCCAAACATATGAGATATCATTGGAAAGGCCACGATGTCCTCTGTTGAACACATCAGGACGTGATATAGATATGATATGATATGATATGATGATGATGATAGAGAGCAAAAACAAATTTTCATTACAGTGGGCATAAATGAATAGGCTGGGTCTCAGGAGGATATCACATTGTATTATATTATATTGTACCGTGTCTATTGTATGACACATATCTTTTTATATTGTGTCTATTGTATCATATCATATCATACAATGTCATATTGTACTAAATTGTATTATCTGGATCCCTTTATTTCATATTGTACTGTATAATTTCACATTGTTTGTACCACTTTGTATTGTATTATCATTTCATATCATAGCATCCCTCATTGGATCATCATATCATGTCATTTCATATCATATTACATATTGCATGATTGTTTTGTATTGTATGATACTGTATATACTTATTTTTTGGCTTTGGTGTTATAGAAGTTGTAGAAGTTCCTGCAAGTCAAACTTCATCAGATTGAAGAGAAAGTTGATGGATGGGCCGTGTGAATTAAACCATTTTAATGGAAGCACTGTAATTTCCTAATACCGCGCTCCTCTTAAAAATATTTTTGCATAAATCTAATAAGAAATGATTTATCACCAAGACTCTGATTTTGCTTTACTCTCTAATAAAGCATTCCTATATCTAAAATATTTTTTAATGTCTTAATTGGAAGTTAATGCAGTAAGAAGCAAGCAAAAAACCCGTGGTGGGGGGAAAATGACGTCTAATGAAGACAGCGTTGTTAAGCATGATGGATAAACAACCTATTGATTGCTTGAAAACAGGAAATGAAACAGAAAGTGAAGGGGCCACGTTTGAAACGTGTACCTCTTAAAGTGATCCTTCGCCCAGCGATGAGCAACGGAGACAGGAATGCTTTAGCAGCATAAAAAAAGAGCGGTCAGCATCTTCTGTTAACGAAGGAAACCTTGAAGCGGCGATACGGTCGGGGATAAAAAACATCTTGGCGCTTGACTGATTGAATGATACTGACTCAGCGTCACCATCAGAAACTGCAATATCAGTTTCTCATAAAACAAAAAAAATGATGGAACAAAATGAGAAATCTTTTCAGAGCAGCCACACTTTTAGGCCTTGATATATCCAGCTTCAAAATTCTGTTTTCACTTCTCTCCGAGGCCGGGCAGCAGCTTTCATTTTTATTTGAACACTCCGTGCTTTGAAACGTATCTCATCCGTGTCTGGCTTTAGGGCCGGAAATATTTTCTGGAATACATTGCCTGAGGAGAAAATGTATCTTGTTTGTGTTTTACAAGGTATTGTAGTCATTATTTAGTATTCAGCAGAGGCAACCACTCTGTTCCATGAAGAAAACAAATGATGTATCACCTCATCCCTCCCTCATTTGATATTCTCTTTCTATTTTTCTGTAGCTTGTCTCTGGAGGGACATGATGAGGGCGTAGTCAGCCCACCAACACAAAAGCTTAGAAAGTGCAAACACCAAGTATGAGCGAGGAAAGAATATACTCTAACATTTCTCTAACAGAAGGGTGTCAATATTTCAGGTCTATATTCAGACTTGTTGCTTGGTTAGGAGTGGATGGCGAGGACGTAAAGGTTCTACGACTCCAATGCACCAGCAGCACTTTAGCAAATTAGTAAAGACTCTTTCAGGAATTGTTCTCGTCAATGCAACACTAACAGGTTCAAGCGTAACCTTGCCGCTAGACGAAATACTTTTTTTTCCCCCTTTAAATTTTAGACATTTGCATTAAGATCCAGAGGATTTGCATTTCTTTTTCCTCCTGTATCAAATTTAATGCTCTTTAGGCTTAATCGGATTTGCTTTAGAGCAAGTAAACTGCCTCACACAGTACCCATTAGTCAACATGCAATTTTATTTTAGCAACAAAAAAATCTTCAACAGGGATGAAATATATATATCAGTTCATTGCTTTAGCTGAATAAGAGCAATTTCCAAACTGTAAAATCTTGGATGGAAGAAGGATTTTCTTTACAGTAGCTTTAATTTGGACTGTTATTGTAGAAAAGAGGAAATCAAATGCTTAAAAGTTTAACGTTTGACCTAGAATGTAGGACTTGGGAGACAGGACTCAAAATTAAAGAGCAGCTTTATTGCTGAAGCCTTTTCTAAAAAAACAAAAACAAGGAAGGGCTTGAGTCAAAGGGAAAACACAGAATAAGGGAGCACACAGCACTGAGAAAGGACATGGATAAGAGGAGACTCGGATAATAAATACACAAGGAAATACCAACAAATCTGGAATAAGGAGAGCGGGAAAGTAAAACTCCATACAAAGCACACAAAATAAGAAACTATCAAAATAAAACAGGAACTAGTGAACGCTGACACACCGAGAGTCAAACATTCAAGTCTGACACAAAGACAAAATGTAAACAAACATGGAGAAAAGGTTGACTTTACACAGGAGACAAGCATAGAAAGCATAAATAAGAAAACTGAGAAGCTCTTGGACTAAATAGCATACTTCTGAAATCCAAAAAGAATCCCAAACCCATGGCCGTGACATACAGAGCTTGGGAACGGAGACCTCTGTTAAAGTCAAACTCATATTAAAGTCGAATTATTGAGATCCTGAGAGTCTGAATTAAAGATGATGAAAAGACACTTCTGTGGATGAAGAATGAAGCCAATATGGAGTACTGTGCAAAAGTCTTGAGCCACAACTCGTTTCTTTATATTTTGCTTCCAAGGAGCCGGACTTTCTTGTCATTTTTTAGTGGTCTTGAGCAATAGTTCTCCAGACTTTCTGACGGTCTTTCAAAGTTTTAATCTGCTTTTTCACTCATTTTCAGTCCAGTCCTTGTACCTGACCATTTTCAGATTATTGCTTTTTGTTTGTTGGCACACTTGACCCATGAATTATTAAAGCACAAAAAGGTACGTAGCTCAACGGAAGAACCAGAGTGTATATTGGCAACAGGAGTGACAAATTGAAATTTGAAATTTTGGGTCCAAATCGTTGAATGCGTAGGTGCCTGCAGGCATGTGTAAAGCACGGTGGAGGCTCTGTCATTATTTGGGGTTTCGTTAAGCCAGTGGTGTTGGAGGTTTTGTCAAAATCGATGGAATTATGAGCACAGGAAAGAACCACCAGTGTGGGTTGCCTCAAATCTTTTGCACACTGCACAGCTACTCAAATAGCCACTTGAGGCTGGCTCCCCCTGCAGGTCAATCGCCCATGTTAAAATGCCCAGCTTCAGTCTCTACGACTTATTTCCCCTTCTATGACGGCCAAACATCTTTAGATAACTCCACTATTTAAATTTAATCGAAGTTTAAAGTTATGCTTTGACTTGCTGTAAAGTTAAGTCCACTAACAGCTTCTCTAAGAAGTCTGTGCAGTAGTCTTAGTGTGTTGCTGTACTATCTGAGAACTAAATACCATGTATCTGTATCTGTGCGATGCACTTGTGCAGCTTTTGGTTCTTGTCCAAATGTGTTCAATTCTGGCTCCAAAAGACCAAAACGGTAATGGCCATAATGCTAGAAGGGAGAGCTCACAAACCTGTGGGTGGCATTATAACAGATATGATACATTTATTTGAAAAATATAAACAATAGTAGGTCTTAGACTATCAATAATTTACGATTTCCCAAATCTCTGTTATCCAAGAGATTGCTTCCCGTGTCTTTTTCTGTCCAACCAGTAGTCCAAACTGCAAAAATCCTCAATTTAGAGAAAAAAGCAAAGCAAATCCTCCCACTGGAGAAGCTGGAAGATGATCAACCAGCCAGTAAATTCACTGATTATTTGAGCTGTCGAAGCTCTACACCAGCACGGTAAACTGAAAGAAAGAAATCTCATGCAGCACCTCATTTTTAGGTGAGTATACCATAACATTCACTGACCCACTGGACCGTTCCGCCTGATCCCTGTTCATTAAGGCACCTCTATTTAAAGTTAACGATGTACATTTACATTTTAATTGGCACAGCACGTGTACTTGATGCATTCCTTTCAGCCTCATTTATCCAGCAGAAATAGTCCCATTTTTGTTGGACAGCACGTTCCCCTGTGGAGCCACACGGAGAGCTCCAGACCTGAGACAGGTTCCCTGCTTGAAACTAGGGCAGTGTGTCACACCGTTGCATCACACCATGAGGGATTAATGCCTTCTGCCATATCGGATTTCATCCAGCGCACGTATTGGGCCAGCATGATAACAGCCTCCATTAAATCTATCTATCATAATTTTATACAAGTGTGTTTTTGGCAGAGATGTTGGTGGCGGAGATGTAAATCGGGCTAAATATCATTTTGGACAAAGAGCTGCAGAATATTTTCTTTAAGTAGTGCAACCTTGCAGCTAGAAAATATGACTTTAAAAAAGAAAAGCGAAGCCTCGAAACCACAAACTTACATAAGCTTTAAAAAAAAAGGAAAAAAGGAGTTTAAATAAGATACCTGAAGGTCCTTTACGGCCAGCCTTGTCATGGTGCCTCCCGGGCCCTTCTTTGGTTTCCATCTGAGGTTCTGTGGTCTCATCCTCTGTGGTCTCAGAGTCTGAAACAAAGAGAAGGAAAACACTATGAGATGAGACGGGAGGAGAAGGTGGAAATCCAGCAAAGAGGAGCTGAGGTGGAGGGCGGGAAGAGGAGGCTGGAAACAACAAGAGAGCGCAGGTAGAAAATGACTTTTCACATTTGCTTAGCAGCAGATGTTTTGATGGGTCACTGAAAAGAGCTGCGGCGAGCCCCCCCTCCACTTCCTCGCCCCCCCCCCCCCCCCAGAGTGAAATAAATGGGTTGAAACTGGAGCGTGACATGAAGCCAGCTGTGGCTTATAAAAATGCATGCAGGGGAGGGGTATGTAAAGATGCTCTTCACTCAGCTTTGAGTCAGCTTGAAGCTCAAGAGGAATCTATATATAAGGAAGAAGAGCAAAATCTTAAATTTTACTCAACGCTGTTATTTTATTTGACTTGAACTCATGCATTTTGACTGTTTTCACAAAAGAGGACAACTACAATCAGAAAATAAGTATGGTTTGCAAAAAATAATAAAGTGAAAGCTGAACTCTGAGTGCATAATTTACAAAAAGAAGACGTGGGATAAACATCTGACTTGGTTCTCAGTTTTATGGGGAAAGGACACAAAACAACAGGGTGCTACGATGATAAACACGATGCAAACAGAGGATCGCAGAGTGCAGATCGCTGATTGACAAAGCTCGGCCTAGATGTTGAGGACAAAAGATGCAGTACAGAGGCAAACAGACACACACACACAGACACTCAGGGTCAAAGTAAGGAGCCTGAAACCACATCTCCGTTGCTGAGATCACATTACATCAGATGAGGTCGGCGACAGAAACAAATCAAATAAATAAAAACAAAGGACAGAGGATGACAGGCGGGTTTACCATAGCTTTGCTTTCGGCAGGAGCGGAAAACTTCGCTTCCATAGTGGCAGCAAGAGAGGGCAGACGGGAGAGCACCGTTACTATGGAAACCAGCATCTCTCTCACCCACACGACCAATCCTCTTCGTACCCATTAGAGTCTAAAATCACCAGCCACACTGCTGGGTGGCTGACAGATATGTTTACTGGTTAGAGAGCCTGCGAAGGAGGAGGACGACAACCACAAAATAGGTTGCACCTCATTGCGCCTCACATCAAGTCACATCCTTATTAGATAATTCCAGAAGCTCTGCCTAACAATAAGAAAGCCAGTGTAACATGAAGAAGCACAATTAACCTATTGCACTGCTAGTGTGTGTATGTGTGTGTGGTTTTTTTTTACGGGTGTGGGTATGTAGATCCACCCAGCTGTATCAAATGAAGTTAAATAGCTCGCACGCTAAGCGAGTTAAATCAACTCAGTGATGTAATTACAAGGAAATATATTTTGAAGTGTATAGCCTGAATAGTAATGTGACTAGGAGAGCTTAAATTACACAAATATTGCCAAATATTATACCTCAAGCCGTCAAATTTACACATTTTTCAAGGATTTTTATGCAGCAGCAATATTGCTCTGTGGGGGTGGATGTACAAGAATGAGCCCCACTTTCTTGCTAAGGAGTTGAGCAGTACAACATACACAGAAGCAATACAGGTGTTTTTAAAACCATTCGTAAAAAACAGCTTTTATGTATAAAAGAGTTGTTCCAACTGAAGCGCATGCCATTGAAAGCTAAAATGGTGACAAAAGAAATGGGATCAGGCAAAAAAAAAAAAAAACGAGAAATGGCTCAAATTTACATTTTTTAAACCAAAATAATAAATAAATGAATTAAATATAATAACGGAAGAGACTACGGTAGAATAGAACTGGTGTAAAGCTCATACTGACAACACACCATGGGTAAATCTGCCAAATGTCCGTGTGGAATGCCCAGTTCTCTGAAATAAGATACAAGAGTAAAACGCATTATTCAACAGTAAAGGCAGCCAAACACTGTATTTAACACAGAAAAACAAACTGCATAGATTCCCATTTACGGAAAAAAACTGTGGTCCTTAATGAAACCGCTCATCCTTAATAAAACCCTGCACTTCAGGCATCACAGTTTTCACCTGTGTCTATGGTGCATCTCCGGTGCTGTCAAGCCAATTTGCGTTTATACTTCACTGATATCGCGCTTCGCTAAAAGGTCAAAAAGCCCTACAGATACTTAATTTGTTTAGCATATTGATCTTCCTGTCAGGTCCTTGTTGGGGAATCATCTGGACACAAAAATACTTTGAAAGCTTTGTGGTCAAATTAAGTGAGTTTAGTCATGGTGGATGTTTACAGTTGTATTTAGTGCTTTCCAATTGTAATTTCATCACAGACATACAAAAATGGGGAATGTACTATAAATAGGCGTTTTCCACAGCAGACCTTTTGCCTCGTCATCTGAGGAAAAGCACAAGTGTAACTAATACCGGTAATTACATCTGCCTTTTATTTACACACATCCTTCTGAGCCTCCCTTTGGCTTCCGGGTGTTTTTCATGCTTCCCGACTGACATGGACTAATTGAAAATTAATGGACTTCAGGTTCCAGGAACTAAGGTTATTCATTACTCTTTTCCTACAGTGACGAGCCAAAATATCTGCTGTGGAAAATATTCTAGCTGACTATATCACAATATACCAGCACTCACGATAACCTTGATGTTTGAAAAATGAAGTAGTGATATCACTGAATTATAGATGTATGGCACCTTAATTGCTATAAAAGGAAGCAAAAAAGGAAATTACATCATGCTAGCTAGCTACTACTGCAGTAGCTAGGGTAGTAGCTAACTAGCTAGCTAGTTGCTACACTTTGTGGCTACTATTGTGCAGGAGAAAAACACTTGAAGCCTCTCGCACCCAAGAAGAGTAAATGTAGTGCCTGTATGTTTTGGACATGATCATTGTGGGGTGAAAATCTGATATTGTGGCATTCCTTAACATGATCTCTTTGCCCTTGCTGCATTATGACATTGCCTGTAAATATGAAAAAAAAAACACTTTATAAAAGATACAGTGGGATAACTGCACTGTAAGAAACTGTCATTATAAATTATAGGTACATTTCTTGAGCAGTGAAGTTCATTCTTCACTACTGAAATAATTTCTGTGCAAAGTCTAAATTAATTAAGTGATGTGTGGGATGTGTATTGTCTCAAAGGACATGAACATCACCTGCAGTAGAGGTGGGCAATTAATCTTTCCGAGGGCAAACATAGGAAACTGGGACTGTTGTGGAGGGCCGCACCAAAAGCTTATAAGGAGATAAAATTGTTATTGAGCAGAATTGAGTTCAGTTTATTGGCACGGCCCTCCACAAAAGTCCCAGTTTCTTATGGCCCACTGGGAAAAACAATGGCCCACTCCCAATCTCCTAGAATATGACTCAACACCTGTAAGTGAGAATCCTGCCTAGATACAGTGAATTCACAGGGCCTTCTATGTAGCTGAAATGATAGTCAACCCTCTCCAGTCTTGCACTCATGTTTGAGGAGAAGCTGTTGCTAAACAACTTGTAAACAACATGGCAATTCCTGACTAAGAGAAAATTGTGATCTACAGTAGGCAGACATAGAGATCTCTTAAGTCACGCAAATGGTGAATACAAATAGTATTTTTAGGTTCTTAATAAACAAAACATTTCTTAAAGACTATGTTCAACTATAAATTTGGGACATTTTTAATGAATGGGGCCATAAGTCAGTCAGTTTTGCTAGCCTCTTGTTCTCCTCAAGTTCAGTTGTCCAGATATGCTGATAAAGATGGTGAGAGGTGATTGAAAGCCATTAAAAAAGGGAATGAGGCTCAAAGTTGAAATTCTGTATAGAGGTACAGAATAAAGTCATAAAAAGGAATAATCTGCATGTGGTTGAAAAGAAATATTTTCTACGCAAACTAGGCCTGGTAGATCATTGTGCTAATTTTATTTGTTTTATTCTTCCTCTCTTCATTACATCATCACTTCACTTGCTACATGCTTTACAACTTCTTAAAAGCCGCAACAGGTCACTATCACAAGGAAACGTGAACATTTCAAATTGATAAATGCTAAACTGATAATCATCATCCAGGTGCAACTGTAAAATCAAGAGATCTTTTTAAAATGAGAATATGTGACAAATTTTGAGTGTCGGTGCTGTTAAAGCAGCTGGTGAACCTTCCTGGACAGTCTGTCAATCATCACAGAGGAGCACTCCTCAGAATGACTCACGGCTCTGCAGCGGCTTGAAAGCAGAAATAGGAAAAGTGCAAAGTGAAGTGACTCATTTCACACTTATCCTCTCTCCCCCCCCGCCACATTCCCCGCTCACTTCCTATTGGTTGATGTTTTTGTGTCAGGCAAATTGATTAACAGTTGCCTGGTGGTAACCGCTGTTTGACAGATTGCCCTAGAAGCTTCCATCGTTGTCATGATCTCCATTGTTATGCCCCCAAGGCGGTCATATCAGCAAAACCCAGCCACAAACGGCGTCCTTTGGAAAATTTGGATTTGGCAAAGACTTCAAAAACATATTCTGTGGGTATAATCTAAATCCTTCCAGCACTATTCCGACAAATCTGCTGCTGGAAAGCGAAAGAACACGTCTCAAGAGTTTTTGATGTGGATGTAGGATTCAAAAGAGGCAAAGGGACCGTCAGAAATCAGCTTCGTATTGTGCGTCGCTCACTTCGTAGCCATTGTGAGTAGCTGCCCTGATTCTCATGTCTCCATGGAGTGTAGCCTACTGACACACTTTTCATCTGCCCCGAATTTGTGAAGCCTGTCATACGAATTTCTTATTGTATAACAAATCTGTCTCGATCACCCGAGCAACATACATATTTCATGACAAACAATGTGCACACTGTAGCAGAGGGAGTGCATTTGGACTTGAGGGTGTGAAAATGGATGTTGCCTTTTTAGATTTTCAGGATGAGCGTCTTCAGAAATCATTTTGAATGTATTCAGGAAGGTGAATTACATTTTCCCTGGGCTGACTTTCTCTGTTCGATTGTCCGGATTCATCCCTAATTTTTCAACAGATATCAAACACAAATGCAGAAAACAGCAAGCATCACATTTAATAATTTAGTTCCTGTAGCATTTTCCCTACAGTATTGAAGTTGATCTCATTGTATTAACTTAAAAACATCTTAATCCTAATTGCTGATGTGTATTTTAAAGTCGTTTGCCTTTGGCAAATCAACAAATGTCAGGTAAAGGGTGTGGCATGTCATCCTAATATGTTTAAAAACCTACAAATCTAAAAGAAAAGCATCATGACTAGTGCTTCATAAAAGCACCACTGTGGACATTCTTCCGTAAAGAAGCAAACTCACCTGAAATCTCTTCTTGGACCAGATTTTCTTCATCTTCAAGTGTTCAAGATTACCTGTGGCATGAGCTCACGAAAACATCCCGGCCACCCCAAAAAGCCCAGGGTGTGGCATCAACAACAACATAAAAATCAGGATTCAGAGCGGGATTCAGCTGCCTTTTTGTGCGTGGGCGTGTTTACTCTCCAGTCTGGCAACAAGACGGGGAGAAAGGCAGCGAGAGAGAAAGCTGGAGGATGCAAATAAGCCAGAGCCAGGTGTCTTTGTGTCTGAGTGTGTATCCGCTGATGTGAACAGCGTCCCTGTCTGACGTAGAGGCTGCCTTTAGAGGGGGCAATTCTCAGCTGGTTTGTCTAAACTCCCCCCACTCTCTGCCCCTCAATCGAGAGAGAGAGAAAGAGAGAAAGCACACTCAGAACGAGGGGAGGTGGGGGTTGTAAGTCTGAGCATAAGGGGTGCGTTGGGCTTGATTGCAGTGATGAGAGTGGAGAATAAGAGGAGGAGGAGGTGGAAAAATGAGAAGCTTCGGCAAAGCGTGTTGACTTTTCTCTGAGTCGGAGGACTTGGAGATGAGAAAGAGCAAGGCTGATGCAAATGAGTCAGTTAGAGATGAACGAGAAGGGAAAGAGATAAAGAGAAAAACGGAGGGGGGGGGAGCATGAGGGACAGATGGGGGAAAAGATTCATGAGGGAGGAGGCAAAACAGGAGAGAAGGAAAGAGAAAGCTGGAGGAAGAGGTAATAAATGACAGAACTAGGGAAATAAGAAAGATAGAAATGAAAAAGGGGGGAAAGGGCAAATAAAATATAAAATATCTATGCTATATCTATGTTCTTCTGTTAATGCACTCCCCCCCAACAAACCAAATCTTTACCACCATCCTTACAGCTTCTCCCAGTTTATTCTCCTCTTTGTTATCCTCTTCAAGCAAGGTCGCAGCCTCTCAGAAAAACCCACAAGCCATCAAATATTTATCTGTATTTCATGTCGGTTACCTTTAACCAGTGATAGGGTCTAGACCTCAAGCAACTGAGGGTGATATGAAGTAGAAGAGCAAATGCACTACCCTACATGCATTAGAGGTCAATACACAACAAACAGCAGCCATAGTTTGAGGGAAACCTAAAAGCGTCCCCATTTTTGAATAAATAATTTTGTCAAATAAACAACCAAAATTTAAAAATTTAAAAAAAGAAAAACACCGCAGAGCGTCGATTGCAAGTTCCCATAGTGATGTGGTTGTTGTCCAAAATCCAGAGATATATACTCTAATTAAAATGTGCAACTAAATAAAATTGTTAATTGCTGATACATATATATTGCTATAGTAATGAACACTATTGCTGAAGAAGGCCACTACAAAAAAATCATTCCTATTCCTGGTCTTCTTGTTCTAATTCTTTTTACTATTTTTTTTCCTATTCTTATTCTTATGCTAGTTCCCATTCTGATTCTTATTCTTATTTGTATTCCTATTCTTATTCTTGTTCCCATTATTATTCTTATTTGTATTCCCATTCTTGTTTTTATTCCTGTTCTTATTCCTGTTCCATTCTTATTCTTTTTCCTATTCTTGTTCCTTCCTTCCATTCTTTGTCCTATTTTTATTCTTATTCTTGTTCTTATTCTTATTGTTGTTCCTATTTTTTAAATTTTGTTTCCATTCTTATTCTTATTCCTATTCTAGTTCTCATTCTTATTATTATTCTTGTTCCTATTATTCTTATGGCAGTTCCCATTCTGATTCTTATTCTTATTTGTAGTCCTATTATTATTATTGTTCTGATTTTTTATTCCTGTTATTATTTTGTTCTCATGCTCATTCTTATTCTCATTCCTATTCTTATTCGTATGCTAGTTCCCATTCTTATTCTTTTTCTTATTTTTATTACTATTTCTGTTCTTGTCCCCATTCTTGTTCTTATTCTTATTCTCATTCCTATTCTTTTGTTCAGTACTGTGGGGTTATTGTACCATGACTTTACATGTTCCATGTGTTTTTTAAAAACTGAATTTAAAAATTAAACCAAAAATGACTGCATTACGAGTGCCACTCCCTCTTTTACTCTTTACTGTGATTATTACCTCCATGCAAACAAAATTTTGTTCCTTTATAAACAGCCTACAAATAGAAACCAAACAACTACCAGTAATCCGCAAATCTTGTCCATGGCTCACCCACAGAGTTTGTTAGGGTTTACAAGTGAGTGATTTTTACACTCACTTGTAAGTACATTGAAAGTAGTAGCAAGGTTTTCTTTAATGTTAAGAACATTAAAGTGAAGACAGAGTTTTACATTGAGGCTAAGGCTACGTCCACACGTACACGGGTATTTTTGAAAACGGAGATTTTCCGTTTTCGTTTAAAAAAATAATCCCGTCCACACGTAAACGCAGACATGAAGGAAAACGCTGCTAGGAACATGCCAAAGCAACAGGTGGCGATATATTCCTAACCATGTAGAAATGTTGGCCAATCAGAAGTCTAGAAGCCTCGGTAGGAAATAGTAAACAAAGATGGGGCATAGAAGCAGAACCGAGTCGTATGTGTGGAGGGACAGTAACTGTGTGTGTATATGTAAGCATTTAAACCAGGGGTGCCCAATCCTAGTCCTCGAGAGCTACCGTCCTGCAGCTTTTAGATTCATCCTTGTTCCAACACACCTGAACCAAATGAATGTCTTGTTATCAGGCCTTTGCCAAACTTGATGACATGCTGAAGAGGTCATCAAACCATTTGATTCAGCTGTGTTGGAGTAGGGATGCATCTAAAAGCTGCAGGACAGTAGCTCTCGAGGACTAGGATTGGGCACCCCTGATTTAAACACTGCAGAGAGGACAATTAACAGTAACAGTATTGTAGAAATTCATTTCACCGAAACAATAACGTGGCGCACAGTGTGACGTCAAAAAAGGCGCACACCTTTGACGCTGCGTTTTCTCCGTTTTCCTCGTCCACACGTAAATGCAAAAACGGAGTTTTCGAAAATATCCACCCTGGCAGGCGTTTTTAAAAATCTCCGTTTTCAGTGACTGAAAACGCCGTTTACGTGTGGACGAAAGGTGCAAACGCATAGAAAAATCTGCGTTTTCAAAAATACCCGGGTACGTGTGGACGTAGCCATCTTTCTTTACTTTTTAACTCCAAGAAAAAAGTACTTGTGGAAGCTGTTTGTCTACCTTAATTACGGGGTCTACTTTACAGTGCGTCATCTCCTCAGTTTAGCCACATCCTTATTTAGTCTGCCACACATCTCAGCATTTTGCTACAAATGCAGAGTCTCTGACTCACCATTACAGTTACCATCCATGCTCCCCCAAATGTTGCTTTTTGATGTATTGAGGGTTTGGGAGAAAACAACATTTTCACTTTGCATATGACCACACTCACATCTATTGTTCAATTGTTCAAGCAACATAAGGAATGTGGATGTTTTTCTTGACAGGCCACTAGTCATTTTTATTGTGTATTTGCATATTTTTCTTAATGTGTTTTGAGTTTGATCCTACGCTGGAGCTGCCTTGTGACAGAGATGCAAATATTTTGCTTACTGTTTGTAGATATCGTCTTAGAGAGATTTAATGCACTGTTAGTTTCCTTTTAGGTTCACTGGTCTTTATCACCTCCTAAATAAAGTCTGTTTCTGTTGCTTCATTCCTAAGTGCTCTGCATTTTTCACTAGAGTTAGGATCACAAACTTTATCTGTCTCCCATCATGTCAGTCCATTATAGATTTTTCTGTTAAAAAGCCAACTTTGTGCACCTGGAAATTAAGTTTTTGAGAGTGGTGAGATGAGACATTACAGTTGCAAGCTGTAAAACATATGAATATACAAAACACTGTGGAACTGTTGGTAATTTTCTCCAAGGACTTTACCTTTCACATTAAGACAACTGACATTTTTCACATTTCAGTCATTGATTCTTCTATTTTCTTAACTCCTTCATGGCAGCTGTGGCTCAGGAGGTAGGGGGCTCCTCTACTCATTGTAAAATCAGTGGTTCAATCCCCAGCTACTCCAGTCTGTGTGTCAAAGTATCCTTGTGAGTGTGTGTGATTGGATAAATGAGGCAAGTAGTCACCCAAAAGTGTTATTTAAGTACTAGTCCATTTGCTTATCCAACTAGGGTCTCCACTACTCCTATGGCCAAATTACAATCACCAAACACACAGAAAGGCCCTGTCCTGTTTTGCTTTGAGGTGACAATGCTAACCACCACACAACTCTGTTGCTTAGTGACAAATGGTCTTTTAAAATTTGGAACAGTTAAATGAATTAAAGCTGAAAGATTTACTCTTTCTTCGACATTTCTCCGCTCTAAATGACTATTGATAAAATGCTTTTTCTACTTAGATGCTTCTGCAAATCAGACAAAGAGAATATTATGAAACACTCCCTTCCAGGATGTCTTTTTTTTTTAATTTTAAGAAAAGGTCACAAGACTATTGCACCCACCTCCCACCGTCCAACCACCTCCTCCATTAAACCTCTTTCTCTTGATTCAAATTAATTGTTCTTTCAGATGTTTCTGTACTCCCTCCTCCATCACATAGATCTAAAAATAATTACAGGCAGACACAGATCTTTTTTTTCTCTCTAGCCACCCATAGTCAGCATCCACATATCCGCACACCTTTTCTATCCTTGACTGCTGACATGCTTTGCCAAATAACATGGTTTTAACATAGCGTTGTTAAGTTAGGCATGTTACTGTTTCTGGCCGTGCAAACACACAATCAATATGTGAGATTTACTCCAGCTGGGCCGCTCTCTGAACGTGGGTTTTAATTCTAGTTATTAGCTTTTTCCCTCTTGATGCATTTATCCGATGACTGTCACCCAGCTGTGAAAGATATATTCTTCTCCTCGAAACATCACAAACTAGGTTTTCACTAAAACGCAAGCCCAGATGCAACGGATTGCAGTTTCCCATTGTTATTTTAACAAACCTCCCTCTATTCACCCTCGCTCGCCTCGCTTCCTCCTCCATCCATCACCAGTGGCCAGAGGCATTCAGTCCAACAGAGAAAGCGAAACAATCGATACCAATGCTTTATGCGTGATATGGGATACACCCCCAAGTAACAGTTCAAACGCCCCCCAGATCAATAAGCCCATCAAAACACAAGTTTCCATGACCATCATCCAATGAAAAGCCAGATACGGTGGCAGAGCTGCTAGGAAGAAACTCATGAGGTGTTTTTTTTATACTCACTAAAAGCCACAACGAGGCAGCTGCAACCAATCTCTGGCTGGGATATCATACACTGTCAGCCATTAAGAAAGGATAATTAGATTTGATTGGTGCATGCTATCTATCTTACTTTGAATCTGGTTTCTTTGAAGCTTCAGGCAACATCACTGTTCAATGCACTGCTCAGACCTTCAGCATACATAGACAGAATCCTCATTAGTGACCTCTGATATGTTTCAGACACATCTGTGCAAACCAAATGGGCTCATATTTCCTCCTGAAAGTCGGATTTAAACATCTCAGCTGAATAAACTCAGTGCAAAATTTGTTTTCTTGCAATGTCAACACGCACGGAGAGATAGCAAACCATGAATGAGCATTAAAAAGACTTCGGACAGGTACAATTTGGAGCATGGTACAGTTTAATTAGCTTAAAGCAACAAGAGAGAAAGCAGACTTCACGGAAACCCATTGATTTTGTGACAGAGGCTGCATTCTGTGGAGAAGACTTGATGGATGCCTTCCAGGCATACAGCTTTATCAGCAGCAAGGCTGGCATAATCTCCCTGCAACAGAAAACAGATTCTGCTGCTGTTAGACTACACTGTGATCACACCATTTCTGTTTTTCTCTGCAGACCGCATCTTCATTTTTAACCAGGTTTGTTAAGCAAATTCAGCTGACCCAACGACAAAAGATCTGTTCATTATTTATTGTATTGATAAACCAATCTCTGCCTTTTCCAGCTTAATCTTTTTGAAATTCACAGTCGAAAAAGATTTCTTATTTCTTAGAATCTTGCCTTCCCCCTCCTTTTAAGAAGCCTTGCTCCTGATTGGTTGGCCCTCACAAAGCGAGGGTAACTGACCTCATTTTTAAAAACTTCATCCATGTTCAATATGAGCATCCTCTGTTTTAACTGTATATGGGAATGTGGGGGAAAAAAACGTTTTCACAGAGCTCTACGCAATCCTGTGGATAATTAAGTACACGCTTACTGCTCCATAGGAATTAAGAGGGTAATTTAATCAAATGCACTTGATTAGCTGATTACCAAACTGTGTGAAGTGAGAAGTTTTGGGAGTTTGCTAGGCTTTCAGGTGCGTGTTAATACAACGCCACAATGTTTACATGATTAGGTGTCCTAGCAAATTCACCCTCAGGTAAGACAGTGTAATCCTCAGAAGAAAAAAAAAACACAACAGAGCCAATCTCAGACTGTTCAGGCCTCAGTTACCATGTTAAATGTTAATGTTCATGACAGCACAATTAGAAAAACACTGAACAAGTATGGCGTGTCTGGAAGGTTTACCAGGAGAAAGCCTTTACTCTCTCCAAATAACATCTAAGCACAGCTTCAATTTGCAAAGTTGCATCTGAACAAACCACAAGACTTATGGAACGATGTCCTTTGGACAGACAAGACCTAAGTAGAGATGTTATAATGGTCATAATGCACAAAACCAAACCCAGCAGATCAGCACAAACACCTCATACCAATTATGAAGCATGGTGGTGGAGGGGTGATGATTTGGGCTTGTTTTGCAGCCACAGGACTTGAGCACCTTGCAGTCACTGAGCCGACCACGCACTCCTCTGTATAACAAAGTATTCTAGAGTCAAATGTCAGGACATCTGTCCTACAGCTTAATTTTGGCTGAAATTGGGTCATGAAGCAAGACAATGATCCCAAGCACAGCAGCAAATCTGCAATAGAATTACTTTTAAAAAAAAAGAAAAATCAAGGTGTTGCGATGGCCAAGTCAAAGTCCAGACCTCAACCTGACTGAAATGCTGTGATGAGACCTTAAAACAGCGATGGATAAATGAATGCCTGCAAATTAAAATGCAAGAGACTGATAAAGTCACATAGTACACAATTACTTCAACTTGATACAATAAGGTTAAGCATAACAGGCCCACTTTTACATTTCGTCTAGCTACCCTAATCCTATAAGATGTTCATCTAATTTGTGAGATTTGTGGACAATAGACAACAAAATAGTGGTTTTTTTTCACAAGCTTTTCAAACAATGAACCACATGCTGATCTCTTCTGATATCAGCAAAAAGAAAAAACCTCATGAAATTTTGAGTGTACGCCATTGTTCAATCATTAAATGTGTGTAAAAAACAAAACCAAAAACGAGGTCCTTTTTCTATTCCATATGCTGACTCAAACTTGTTACAAACAGTGCTAAAACTCATCCTTTCTATCCTGGAGTTTCCAATGTTGGATACTATTACAAAATGCAATCTCCATCATTTTTTAAAGGTTGCCAAGCATAGCACCAAAGAGGTCGCGTGGTACCGCCGTAGTGGAAATAGCTGTAGAATTTGTTATGCTTTATTTATGTTGCATCTATATTGGTAGAGGTTCAGTAACACCTGTGTTTGCAGGCTCGGTGTTACAAGATGGGTATTTATTGTTTAATTTAGAGGTTTTTACGAGTCTAAAGTAAAAATGTGAGTTCTGTTTTGTGGGTTTTTTTAAAAAATCTCGCTATGGACAGATGATATATGAAGAAGAGACTTATTGCATTTCAAATTTCTCCAAAGGGCGTCTTATTCACCGAGCCCAAGATTGTTGACATTTGCTGGTTGTTGGGTGTTTTTATATATATATGATATATGAAATATATTTGATATATGAAACTGCCTACAGACCAGACTTAAAGTCTCACAGTAAAAGTTGAAAGTAATCTGTGAAGCCTGCAAAATTATGAAGAATTCTCACAAGAGATCTTTATATGCTGCCAGATAAACAAACAAAAAACCTTCAGGAGCTACAGCATGATGAATCAGTTCAGTTTGTGAGGTACTTTGGAAATCCCAAATGACAGTGGCCAGCGTTGACAGTCACAGTGAAACCTGATCCTACCACCTAATCCTGACCTAATCCCTGAGGGTTACTGTGAACGACTGTGTACCAGCAGGCTGGAACACAGCATTCGCCAGACCAGAGGCTAAACAGCGCAAGCTTTACCCTCACATATTGCCTCAGCTGCCTCATGAGACTAGAGAACCTAATTAATTGTCCCACATCCTTAATCCACTTGAACAAAATGTTTAGAGAATGTGAAATCATCAAGGAGCGACAGATTACTTCTGCTCCAGTATGGCAGTTTAATACATACAAGAGGTCTGGGTCGAATGCCATGCTGTATATGGCTACCGAGGCATTGAGTTAGGAGACATTAGGTTTAATGTTTGCCCACAAACATAACATCAACAACACCTAAAAGCACATAGGTAAGATTTCCATAAAAGTGCTGATTTAAAACATACATTTCAGGTATTTCCATGTTCATGTTAATCCTGTATAAGACTGTATATGCACTTTTAAAAGCAACAGGAAATGCTCAGATTTAGCTGGTGATCATTCTGTGAGTCCAATTTTAATTTGTGCTTTTTTGACGTCAAATCTAAACCAGTTAAAAGTCAAAGAAAATCAGTTTATAGGCAAGTGCTATACTAATAATTTCACAAAACAGGATTGGTGTACTTTGAAGTAAAGCCTGCAGTACAAACAATTATCCACGAGGATACAACAGAGACACACTGAATCCAATTAAGCAGGAACAATAGCGGCCTCAAGTGTATTGCCTTGTTTCCATTTCCATTACAGCTGTTCCACTTAGTTGAGTATGCACACTATAACTCCCTGCAATAATATGATCATTCTCGTACTTCAGCACCACAAAAATAAGATTTTTTTGGTCGTAGTACATAGTTTCTGTTGATGCCATCTCCCACTCACCTCTTTGTTTCTTGCTTCTCGGCCCACTCACACCTTCCCTAAAGCTCCTCAAAGCTTTTCGTGCATCGAGTAGCTCCTTCCTGGACATGGCTTGTGTTTTTCTCTTGTAAAATCCTTTAAAAAACCAACCAGATGGCTACTCCTGCCCAAACGAATTTCTTCCAGCACAAGCTCTTTTCTATTAAAACCTTGCTGAGAACATAGGACATTCCTAAATTTTTCCAAAAGGCCTACATTTCTCAGAATCGTCTTTTTCTTATAAAGATGCCTCAAAATGGCTTCTTCTCTAGCATGAAATGGGGAAGTGGTCCTGCAACGATGCACCACCTTAAGATAGCTGCTAAACCTCCAAACTTTGTCATGTTCAGCCCATACCCCTCTCCCTGTACCCCCCAAAGTCCTAACGTTGACTGCCAACTTCAGTGGTCTATTTCAAGTCCTGCATAGTTCACCCCCTACAGTTGTACTTTCCCTCTGCACCCCCTTTCACAGCCCTCGCCCACCCCTGGTTATAGCAGGAGATTAAACACACGGCAACACAGAACGACCTTTCCTGTCCTCTGTGGGTCGCTCTGTTTGGACCACGGGCAGTTTTGAAACTCTAGTGCATGGCAGATATGTTGTAGTGCACCATTAATGATATGGTATAACACCTCATACATTATGGGACAATGAGACAGTTACAGGGAGGATTGCCGAAGAGTCGCGGCCCTATTTCAGACAGCTATGTGCTCATGAACCTTGATGCTAGAGGTTTTTATAACACTGTAGCCTTGTCCCACTTAAAGATGAAGTTTAAACTGAACTCTGTGGCCGGATGAATAGATTAACACAAGGATATGAGTGACTGTGGAATGCAGTGCCATTGCTATTTCCTGAATAAGAATAGCAAACCTGACCACGGTGTTATTGTTAGTCTTGTACAGCAGGACTGAACCTTCTATGACTATACCTTCCATACCACCGTGACTGGTCTTTATATTGGTTGGAGCTCCACTTTGTACATCTTTCAAATATTTTAACTGATCATCTGCATCCAGAAAGAAATTGTTTAAATCACTGGGGTGTGACTGAGCCGATGATTTTTCACCTGATTGGCTGTATAGACAACATGTCTTTGTTGTTCGGTAATCATCTATGGCACAGGTGTCGAACTCCAGGCCTTGAGGGCCGGAGTCCTGCAGGTTTTAGGTTTGTCTTTGATCCAACACAGCTGATTTAAATGGCTAAATTACCTGCTCAACATGTCTTGAAGTTCTCCAGAAGCCTAGTAATGAACTAATAATTTGATTCAGGTGTGTTGAAACGGGGTGATATCTAAAACCTGCAGGACACCGGCCCTCGAGGCCTGGAGTTCGACACCCCTGATCTATGGCATCTTGGGCACTTCTGATTTACTTTATTAGCCCATGTTGATAATACAAATTCTTTCTTTATGTTAGTGTACACTGCTAGATGACATTCCAGGTTTTAGCTACCTAGATGACCTTGTAATGTATTCCTAGCTTGTCGTATGTCAGCCAACAGTAGCATTAGCTCTCATTGATAACGACTTCAACTGTTCGTCTCAAAGTGGAGAAAAATCTATCTCGGGATTTGCCCACTTTGCGTTGTTAGCAAGTCTTCGCCCATCGTCGGTGGATGTCAGTAATATTCTGTGGACACATTTATTGATTGCGTCTTTCAAGTACCTCAACTTTTTAAACTCCCTATGAGACAGATTAAATTGTGAAGCTCTTGAGAGACTAAGAATATGTATAAAACAGACATCACCTGTGTAAAAACAAAGCAAATATTATCCTCATTGCAGAAATTATTTGACTGCCTGCTTTTCCCATCTTTGGTTGGTATTTGGCAGCTTTGCAAATAAAACTTGGACGTCATTGTCAACAGGATTTATCAAGTTCCACCTTAAATGTATAAATAATATTAAATAATATTGCAGCCAGAGCAGGAAAAAAGCAAAGATTACAGCAAAGATGTAGCTGTGTTATGTGTTATGAACCCTTAGATGTCTCTGGATGTCCTTTATGTTCTTCCCTAAGCTTGGGTGCCTTTTTCTAAAGAACTTTTCAAATGTTACCTTATCAGTAACTGCAAGTCGTGTCTGACACGTTCACTCACACCGCTGTATCACAGTTTTTCCAATAATTTATTGTAAAAGTAGCTTAAAAAAACCAAAAAAAATGATGGTCAATTTGCCATTTCCTGCCGTTTCATCAAACTGCTAATCCAGCCTTATGATGTGTGACGGCACATTAATGCCGTACGACAGAAGGTGACGTTAATAAAGCAGTGTGGGCTCGTGACACCACACCGCTCTGGTTTCTGGTTGGTCTGATCGCACAGGATGATATCTTAAAGTGACAGACCTGAGTGCCTGACTCACTGAGTGATGCTCAAAAGCAGCCAGAACACCCAGTGACTGCACCCACATGGGCAAGTATACACTAACCCCCTCCAGTCCCAGCGCACTCTCCTTTTCTTTTTATTCATCAAGCTGAGCGTGATTAAGTGTGACAGTGCTGCGTCTTGACCGTGGCGAAGCTATAATTATCTGTGATGTCTGCTGGTGCAATCAGAGAAGGGGGCCGACGGCATCCACACATCACTAGAGCACGAGCCCTCTGGCTGGCACGGCACATACCGGGCCATAAATAACCACAAGGAGAGTGAGAAGAGGGGAGATGTAAGAGGGAGGCAGTGGTCAGGAAGATAAGAAAATAAAACCTACAGGATGGATAAAAATAGAGAGCCAACAGTGAATGGCTGGTTTTCACGTAAGCAGCAAGAAAAAAAGAGAAACAAAGCCTCTTTTGTCCAATTTAGGCCCCTGTATGACGTGTGCAAGTATATCATTATGTCCTCTAAATCGAATTTATGCTGTCTTTGTTATCACATAGACAGAAAGCTACCTTCACTGGTTCCCTTGCCACAAGGGGTCGCCACATGTAGCTACACAGGTTCGATTTGACAGGTTGAGTTTTACGCCCTTCCTGATGTAACCCCATCTCTGACTGGAATTGAACCAGCAGCCTTTCGTTTGCCAAGCAAATGTTTTAACCACTACACGAGAGTTTAAAAAAAGAAGCCTGAAACTGAATATTTAGAGCAGCCTGAGCTTTTGGCTCATAGCGATTATTTGCACATGAGCTTAGTATTTGAATATTTGGCCATGTTTAATAATCTAAACATGTCAGCAGTGTATATGATGTATGTTTCAGGAAAAAGCAAGAGAGGGCCACGTGACTGTTGTGTCCCACGACAGTCACATCCAACTTAGTTCTTTATTTTAGTGATTTAAGTCTGATTTAAGGTGTCAAGTGTATTGCTCTGTGCATAAGGAGAAAAAAGTAAAGCAAACAAACTGAAAAACTATGCATGGCTTAATGTTTCAATCAGTCCAAAATGAGCAGAGGGAGAGGAAAATAAAGATAGAGGAGAAATAAATAAAGACGTAGGTAGCCGTGACAGATCAAAACCAGGAGAGTGAGACAGAGAGTGCAGAGGAGCTGAGTGATACAGTACACCAGCTGGACCGTACGTGCCAGCTCATAGTGTGAGAGCTGCTGACATGTGAGCTCAGCAGTCAAATTTGTAGACAGGACAGGGCACCGAGACTGTGACGAAATGTTCCCAGCAATACAATGATCGCACTGCAAGCCACACAAAGCACTCAAAGTGATGATGCAAACTGGCTGTGAGTGTTCGAACCTACTAAACATCACAGGGATAAGCTTGGAAAATTAGGTCCAGTGCTCTGACTATCTACTAAAGGCGCTGAAAGACTGGGATTCATGTGAAGTTTAATGTGACATTTGTGCCCAAAATGTTGGTTTTAAGTGGTCAGAATCAGAATACTTTAGTAACCCCACAGGAAACGATGTAATTTGATAATATGTAAGACTTTCATGTAATTTTTTTATTTAAGTACAATATAAAATGGTAAAATTCATGGTATGCATTCAGTTTATACCAAGCATGTTTTCTTTAATGGTTGAATATTTGAATAAACAAACCTCTGATTTTACATATTTTTGTTATATTTTACTCTAAATTATGAATAATCCTTTTTTTTTTTGGAGTGTACAATCTGGTAGTATGTTCCTTCTCCAGTAAGTAACAGGAGCGTGGAGCCGAGATGGGCAGCGTTACTGTATTTCCGACTACTTTTTTCAAGTAACGAGTAATGTAAGGGATTACTATTGCAAAAAAAGTAATTAGATTACTGTTACTTTCCTGTAAGCACGCTGCATTACTGCATTAGTAAACCGTCGTGCTTTTGTTTGTGAGAGTGTCTCATGACGCTGACATAAGCGACGTCCATCGCAGCAACAGACGTGTGTAGATCAACAATGGATAATATGGAGTGCAGAAAGAGTACAACCATGCAGGGTTTAAAACTTGGAAGTACTGACATTACTTTGAGTTTGATTCCGTAAAAAGGGACAAAAACATTAGCGTCCGCTGTACACTCTGCGTGGGAAGAAAACTTCCTTCTACAGCGAAAAAATTAAATTTCAAATCTGAGCAAGCACTTAGCAAGCCGCCACCGGCCCCACTCCTGCCTAAACAGGTGAAAATAGATTTAAGAGCAACAGGACTCAGTGCCGCTGGATCTTTGATTTTATTTATTTTTCGCTGTGTTTTACTTGCATCTGTTTGAAAGAGTGAGTGTAAACACAAATCATTATTTTATTTTATATGCTGGAATATGCAGAAAATAGGTTTAAATGTTGAACAATTTCTTCATCTCAAAGACAGTTGCATATAATTTAATTTTTGCTTAATGCAATGTGCATAAAATTAAAAGATTAAAACTAATAAAATAATTTTTTAAAAGAGGCTTTCCATTTGATTCAATTGTATATGATGGATTATGCATAAAAAATACAACTGGGCTGAAAGTTCTATTGCTTCTATTGCTTACGTATTTAGGTTGTATCATGTTTTTAAAAAGTAACTAAGTAACTAAGTAACTAATTACTTTTGAAAATAAGTAATCGGTAAAGTAATGGGATTACATTTTTGGAGAAGTAATCAGTAATTGGTAACTAATTACTTTTTTCAAGTAACTTGACCAACACAGGTGTGGAGCAACAAACAAATGTAGACAAGCAGAGTGTTAGACAGTCCATGACTGTGAAATGTCTTTGACAAAGACACTAAATCATATGTGCTTTCATGCAGCAGTATCTGCTACATGCTACCTTTTTCATTCTGACTACTTCACTTCATAGCCTGCACTTAAAGTAGCTGCATTACATTGCACTGACAGGATGTCAGCATGTGGGACTTGGAAAAACTGATGTTGAAGATATGACAGATGGGACTGATCTTTTCTTTTTCTTTTTTTTTCTCAGATACATAACTTATGCCTCGCATGCCTTGCTGTGTGAATTTATGCTGACAAGACCAGTCATCCTGAGCGAAACTGTCTCAGCCAAGTGTTCTAATTTTGGAAGTGATACAGAGCTGCAAAAGCAGCAATATCTTTACAGCTAAATGACTTTTTACAGCGCCGTCACAGCCTTGGTCTTCTGTTCAATCAGCTGTTAAGCATTGGCTTGGAAATATTTACCTTCCCAAGCATTTCTGCAGTTTCAAAAATCCATACAGAATGACTGAAATCAGCATTTTAAAAAACTTGTAAACAAGCTATGAGGTCTTTATTTTCAGTCGAAAGACATTTCTACTAAAGGTGAGCATTTACAGTATTGAAGCAAAAACCATTTTACACACTTATTTATCTGCAGAACAATCCACGCAGTGACTTTAATATCACTGTGCTTATTTATACAGCATTATAAAATCAGCATAACACCAAGACCTTGTCTACTACCAGAGACTGAAAATTTAAAGTTGACATCTACTTGAATTTTGTTGTATTATTATTATATCATTGTGCGGGTTGTATATGCCAAAATAGCAAGTTGTCGAACTAGTGATACAACCGATGAGTGGCCGGCAATTCATGTAGACAGTCTACTTAAAGTCTTGAAGGATACTTTCCGCAGTCTACCAGGAGGTTTTCTGATTTTAGTTACAGGTGCAAAATACAAGAACAATATACAACGTGCCTAAAAAATAAGAATATTTTGTTTTCAACAGGCTTTTGACAGATTCCTAAAATATTTGTGTTTTCGTGCTTTCATGCCAGGCGCCCTAATAAATTTGTTAAGAACTGTATAGCATATATCTTCTGTAACGTTCAGCTGTGCAGCAGAGAGAATGCAACAAGCTAATTTTAAGTGTTTCCCAGTGAGGCTCTGCAGACATAGACGATGGGCTGACTATCTGAAACTTAAAACCCAATCTCGGCTCTTGGAACTTGGGTCGACAGTTGATTTGTCTAAATGCGCTTTTAATAAGTAGGATAAAGTTTCAAGAAGATAAGGATTAACAAGATGAGCCAAAATATCGACAATGAAAGGCGGTTAGTTTATCCAAAAATACAAAAATATACTGGAGCCACAGTGTTTGCCACAAGTCAAAGACTACACGAGTACAAGTACAGGATTAGTGTAGTATTTGTGCAAATCACCGGTTGGTCTTACTGAATCAGTTATATATCATTAAAGCTTAAAATCCCTCATCATGATGGCTTCCTTTGACAGGAATGATGTGTTTAAGCTCATTGTGATTACCTTCACCGAGGTCCATGACGGCCAAAACGGCACTACACCTTGCCTCTCCCAGCTCATTGGTTGCCACGCAGGTGTACAAGCCAGCATCATTTGTGCGGCAGTCTCGTATCCAGAGCCCGCCCGAGTCCTGGGCTTCCGATGGAGATAAGAGCTCATCGTTGCGGTACCAGGCCAGCGAAGGTGTCGGATGCCCCAGCACTGACACCCTCAGTCGGATATCACAACCTGTTCCCACTGCTGCTTTACGGAGCTTACGCACAAAAACGGGTGCTGTTGGTTCTCGGATATTAGCCCCGTTTTCTGGAACGTGGTCACTGCTGATTTTGGCCCTCTTGGAAGGGATGTTCGAACTGGAACTTGAACCGTGGCTTTCTGCCATCTTGACTTCTTAAAGACTTTTTAATTAACTGTACTTCTTATCTGGTAATTGACTGGGTTATCAAGATGAACTGCATTTATTGAATGCCTCCTCTGAAAGACTCCATCAGTTTAGATGTCTCTGGGCTCACTGGGAGTGCAGAGGGGGTTTGAGCTGGGATGTTGCACCAGGAACTGAAAAAAACCAGAGTATATTTATCACACTGACATCAAAGTTATCTACCGATCCCAACATGCCAAAAAAACCCAAACAAACAAACAAACAAAACGGAGATATTTTTACTCTGTAATGTATAAAATGTATTATTTTGAAACTGGTCATTAAAATGGCTTAAAAGAGGCTGATTGTACCCTTTGTAATGTCTCTATATACCAAGTGAAAGTAAAGTCATTATAAGTGACAAAAAAGCATGCTGGTCCCCAGTGCAAACCTGAATATTTTTACAGCAGAGCCTATGAAATTGTGTGTTTTAACCCAAACTGTGACCTTTTGTTATAACCTCAATTCCCCCCAAAAATTTGGATGATGTGAAAAATGTAAATAAAAACAGAGTGCAATGATTTGAAAATCTCAAAAACCCATATCTTATTCACGGTGCAGAACAGAAAACACATGAAATGTTTAAACTGGGACATTTTAGTATTTCATAGAAAATATTAGCTTATTTTGAAGCTGAAGGCAGCAGCACAAAAGCCTGGAAAAATAAGTGGAACATTACGATAGTAACATGTCAGTAACATGATTGAGTTTAATGTAAGTAAGTTAAGTAAAGACGGGCAGAGGTTCACCCATCTGCAAAACAAAAACTGCATCTACAAATTCTGAAACAATTTCAGAATAATGTTCGTCAATGTAAAACTGTAAAGATTGTGAATATTTTATCATCTGCAGAACATAACATCATCAAAAGATTCAGAAGAGCTGGAAAAATCTCTTTGCAAAGGCTGAAAATCAATACTGGATGCTCATGATCTTCAGTGAGGATTCTGCCTTAGAAATCACTGCAGGGATACTTTCAGAAGTCACTGTATGTGTATGTCACTATTGTATGTCCTCTCATTTTGGCACCCGTGTCACGAAACTGATGAACCACAGAGAAGTCAAGCTGTGGTAGCTGGGAGGGAGGTAGTGTGCTCAACCAATTTTAGCACCTTTTTGGATGCCACTAGTGGGTCTTAGACTAAACAACAGCCTGGACAGTTGAAGAGTGGTACAAGTTGTACAAAGGACTGTGAAGCCAAAGGTCGTGATTTGGTTTCCTTCACCTACCTGCAGTTAATGTTGGCAATTTTTTCTAAATGATAATGATACTAATCAAATGAGGGGAAAATTCATTCAATTTGAAATACAATTATGACAATAAAATGACATTTTTTGCCATTTAAAGGGCAGAATTTCATAAGCCTGTGTAGGAAAAAGTTTAGTGATCACTCCAGATGACAGCAAGTGGAGAAGCAAAATGAAAGAATAGCTGGCGGATTTCTTTCATGTGTTAATGTATGATGTTTCATATGCTGATCCAAGGAGTCGCCTAAAATAGGCTATATAATAGAAAGTAATGCACCTTACCTCTCTCTTTCCATCAAAGCCGACAGGAATCCCTTTGGACATCCCCGCAAAGTCCATGTTAAGGTAACAAGATCCATGGAGCAAAATGTTTCATCTCAAATCATTTGCTAAAGCCCGTGTCTCTCAGTGTCCTCAGCGAGCACGGGCTGTAGGTGTAAGGCCACCCTAGATCATGTAGCATTAGCAGCCACGGCCATGGTCCCTTTCAACAGCTTGAACCCTGGTGAAGGGTGAGACAGAGACAGATCCCTTTTTTCCTAAATGTCAAACGACTCAGGCCTTCCGGTCTTGTGTTTTTACCATTAAAAAAATGTAAGTGCTTTTTAAAATCTACACCCTTAACCTTTTTAGGCTTTAATGTTCTCAAGTCGGTTCGTGTTATCTGTCTCCTTCTCTCCCTTGTCACTGCTTCACCCCCAACTCCTGCAGGTCGGGAACGACAGCTGCACCACCACAGATAGGTCACATTTCCTAGCCTGCCATGTATAACCTATTCTCACACACACACACACACACACACACACACACACACACACACACACACACACACACACACACACTCATGCATGCGCAATACACTCACACAGCCCTTTAGATAATGTTATCAAGCAAAGTGTGTGCGTGTCTGAGTGTGTGTGAGTGTGTATGTGTGTGTGTGTGTGTGTGTGTGTGTGTGTGTCTGTTGGAATTGCTATAAAAAGAAAGTCTAAGAATAAAGACAGGAGTGATTCATAGAACTGTAGGGCAGTGATATAACGATACAATCTAACTGGGAGGAATATTTACTATGTTTGCTTAACTGAAGCATACTGAGCAGCTGTAGGTTTTGTAGAGCTTTTATAAAAATAGTTCTAAGTTGTTGTAGCTTGTTTTTCTCTCACTCCATCTCTCTTTTATTTTGGTAAACTTCCATTCACTGATCAATAGTTCAATAAGAATTTGGGCTTTAAATTCAAAGCAGTGCTTGACCAGTTTTTACAGACACATTTAAATGACAGCTTGAATAGCTAAGTTAGTGTGGCAGTGAGCAAGGTGCGTCCCTAGACAGTACCATATTCAGGACCACTTTAGGCGCGTCTGTTTAACTCCTCTTAACCCAAATATGTAATCAGCCAATCACATGGCAGCAACGCAATACATTTAGGCATGTAGATGTGGTCAAGTTGACCTGCTTGGGCTCAATCTGAGCATCAGAACGAAGAAGAAAGTCCAATTAAGCGACTTTGAATGTGGCATGGCTGTATTTTATAAACAGCCATCTCTAGGGTTTCAGACCACAGAGAATGGCCTGAAAATAACCATTGAGCGGCAAGTTTGTGGGAGAAATTGCCTTATTGATGACAGAGGTCAGAGGTGAATGGGCTGACTTCTTTAAGCTGATAGGTACTGTATGCAACAGTAACTTAAATAAGCAGCTCGTTACAACTAAGGTATGCAGAAGAGCATCTCAAATGCAACAGAAGACCACACTCCTGTAGGCTAAATAGGAAACTTAGGCAATTAGAGAAGATTTGAAAAACGTTGCCTGAGTCTCAATTTCTGCTTCAACATTCAGATGGTCAGAATTTGCTGTAAACAGATTCCTTCTGCTTGTATCAACAGTTCAAGCTGCTAGCGGTGTAACGGTGTGGGGGATATATTCTTGGCACACTCTGGGCCCTTTAGTACTAAATAAGCATCCTTTAAATGCCACAGCCTAGTTAAGTATTTTTGCTGATGATGTCCATCCTTTATGACCACAGTGTACCATCGTCTGACGGCTGCTTCCAGCAGACTAACACATCATGTCACAAAGCTGGGATCACCTCAAACTGGTTTCTTGAACATGAAGATGAGTTCACTGTAAATGACCAACACAGTCACCAGATTTTCGCAGTCCAATAAACCAGCTTTGGGATCTGGTGAAACAAAAGATTCTCATCATGGGTGTACAGCCAACAAATCTACAGCAACTGCGTGACGCTGTCATGTCAACATGAACCAAAGTCAAAAAGTCGTTATATAAAGAAGAGAGTCTGATTTGCCATCCATCTGCTTCAAATGTGTCAGAGGAGGACTCCAAGGCCACCACAGTACAAGACACTACAGTGGTTCTGTCTGGACTGGCGCCTTTTATTCCTCCTTTTCAATCAGTGGTCGTTATTACAGAGTACTCAGGAGTCCAATAAACCAAGAAGAAGGAGAAAATAAATGGCTTCTTCTGAAAAACTCTTTCAAATACTGTGCTGTTGCTGTGGAAACAGTCACCACGAGACTTGATGAGCTACATGATTGTAATCAAACAAAAAGGTCAGGTACAGTAATAATACAACATAAGAAAAGATGCTCACATTTCCTTTACAAACAAAGATACTACATTCAAAATTTACTTTTATAGTAAAACATAGAATCTTACTATCACATAAAGAATCACATTTATAAATGACCATTATTCAGGAAGGGAATAACTTCCTAATACCTTCCTGATTATAATGTTATTATTCAATGAAAAAGCTACATTTAACCACAAACTAGAATTTGCTCCACAATTATCATTGCAAACTTAAGTTTCCATATGACCAGTTTATTCTGGGCTCAGCTGTTAGCTTCTGCAGAATCCAAATAGCTCAAATAACCAATATGAAAGCAATAACTGGTGTATCTCAGTATTTCTCTGTCACCTCCATGTCAGTTTGATCTCTCTTTACTGTCACCATCTAGAGAGAGAATCTGGAGAGGTGACTTGAATTGGTATCATATGCACTCTGGAAGCTAAGGTCACCTGTCAATTAACCATAGCTTACATAATTAGCCTAATAGTTAGGTATGTTAACATGGTCTATAGGCAATGATTCACCTCAAGGAGCCACAAAAGGATCTGTGGTTTCTGGGTTTGTTTTTCACCCCAAAGGTTGGCACTTAAGTATGGAGGGCACAGAGCGCCAAAATAAACGAATCAAATACATAATAAATATTTATGTATTTAATTAATGAATGATCTCCCATGTTATTTTATTAATGACACAACTAATTAATTAGTTAATGATGTTTTTAATTTATTTATTTTGGCACTCAAGGCCATCCATACAGGGAATCCTCCCATTTTACCATAATAATGTCTCCAGCTGCAACTGTTGGCAAACTGAGGACAAGATTATATTTATTTATTTTAAATACCCTGCATTTGCAAAACTCTGGATTCCATAAGACACATGCAGCACCACTTTGATCTTAAGAGTGCCAGAGGAATGACACTCCCCTTTCTGTCAGTGTAAAGAAGTTTAACTGCACATTTAATTCCTCAATTGTCTCAATACAAGAAAAAAAAAAGTACAATTTCAAGAGTAGGTCTCAGTTTTTTTACATGATAAACAAATGAAACAAATCTATCAGCAGAACTCTTTGGGCTGAATTGTAAGAAATAAATGTTTGAAGTTCTGGTAGCTCATTGCGATCCTGTAATTATAAAACTTTTTGGTTTTAGAATAAAAACCTGTAGACTCAAAGTACACAGGTGACTTGTCGTTATAGGTATTTCTTCAGTATAAGCAAAATACTTTGATCTATTGTCACCTCCACAGTGATGAGAACTTGTCTGCCATATGTGTAGTTCAGCTAATGGTGACTGAGCTTAAAAAGAGCCAGATATGCTTCAGATCCCTCTGACTTTATCCTGGGTTTTTTTTGGGTTTTTTTTCCAAGTTTGACTTCAAGGAGCTGCTGCTGTGCTGACAGACCCCTAAAGTTTTTCAGTTTGCCTACAGGCACAGAAAATTCAAGATTTTTCTATTAAATTCAACAATGAAATCTGCTTAAACCGAATATGGCTAAGGTGTTGGAATCTCCGCTTTTAGTAACTACATATATATATATATATACACACACATATAAAACTGGAAATTCAATGCAATTTACATATTGCATAATACAAGAAACACCCAATGCATTAACCTAAAATTGTCACCTGATGTGTTAAAGTCTAGCACAAAGAGATGTGCACTTGTTCGGTGTTCGGAAAAATAGTTATAATATCAACATTTCTATGAGTATACTACCTTTTACTTTTTGCATTTATCAACATGGTTACAGATGTAACAGTCTTGCTGAACTTACCTTACCTAAACCCACTCAGTGTTGTTGATGTGTGAATATTTTTCTCTGAGAATTTCCTTCAAGTCACGAGGATTAAAAATGAAAAAGAAAGAGAAAAACTAAAACATTTTGTTAAATTTTGTAGTCCCTATTTAACCTAAACCACTTGAGGTGAAAAGTTTCATTGTTTAATGTGAACATTAAACAAACTAAAGTGTGTTTTGTGTGCAGCTTATGAAAAAATCCATGTATATTTTTATACTTAAATTATAAATTGTTAGCTGGACTAATCTTTGTTTTAGCAAACCTACAGAGAGAAATTGTTCTATGTTAAAAAATAAATAAATAAAATTATATTCTCAATTACTATTTAGCATACCCTAAAACACCTTTTTGGCTTGCCACATTATAAACCAGAGCAATGTTTTATTTTCTTATGAATACATTTTTGAGCCCTCAAGGGGAAAATAATAATAAAAAACAAAAAACAAAAGGATACAAAGCACGAAAAGCCCTTGTCACAAATTTCTTATTCTGTCAACCATCGCTTAACCTTTCAGATTCTGATTTTTGCTTTGCATCTTTATTAAGAACCCCAGCAGTGATGATTTCTGTTTATTGATTTACTTACACATTGATTTACTGATTTAGTTTTTTGTTTTGTTTAATTTTTTCCGCTCCATAACGTGGCAGGTCCTAAGAGTCCTTATATGTTTTGTATTTTTTATATTCAGTCCCATAATTTTCCCATCAGGCTACGTCTGACTCTGGGCCTTTCTCCTGTATAATCATGAGTAAAATGTTTTCTCACCAGCTTTCCAAGATCTACGGCTGGGACTGAATACACAAGGCCATATTGGGATGGATTAGATGGTTTTTATCATTTGTTTCGTTTGCAAATTAAGTATATGCTAATACTAATACTGCTTGTAAATGTAATCCATAGAGCAGGTTTGTATTCAATGAGTTTATGCTGGTTTATTACTAGAAACTCTTATTTTCTATTTTATCATTAATATTACTTAAACTCATTCCTGTATTTCTGTTTTGTCTACATTTCAATGTTAGTTATCATGTCATTAAATTTTACTAATAATTATAATCACAACTTAGAGCAATTTTCAACATTTAAAAAAGGCTCTCTTGAGTGGCTGCATGTAGTAGTTGGCTTTCACCTTCATCTAACAAGGGAAGAGACACAAATGCCTTCAGGGTTGTGTCAGGAAGGACATCTGGCATAAGAACTGGCCAGATCAAACATGTGGAGCCACCTGGTGATCCTGTGTGAATAAAGGAGCACACCATTTTACATACCGTTTCTTGTAAACTGCACTTGAAAAATGTTCTACACATACAACTTGATTCATCGACTGATACTGTGGTAACAATGTTTTAAAGTGTCAGGCGTCTTGTCACTAAGACACATTCTATAGCTCCACCTGCTGGATGCTGAGGCATCACAAGAGTGTTCAGACAGAGTGGAATCAGTGGTGGAGTGAAGCCAGGTACATTTAATCAGCTACAACACTGTAAGTGCAGTCCTGAAGTACTCAAGGATTGCAATTTTATGCTTATGTTATCATTCAGATCTAAGTTGTCAGCAGTTCACTGAAGAGTCATTTTTAATTTTTAGATGGTTTTAATAAAATCATTGTTGGAAGCCTAATCAGGTCAAATTACCCCATACTTTTTGTTGTAGAACTTTTCATTTTTCTCTCAGTCATTAATCATCTCATAAAACCTCACACTGAGAGATGCACTGGAGGGATCATGTCTGCTTTAAGCACCACTGGCCAACGTTATCAGACTGGGAAGGGATTTTGCAGGGGTAAGTAGAAAAAGCTCTACTTCACTCTACTTCAGCAATTTAATAACGCATACAGATGAGCGATAGCGTCGTCGTATAGTGCAATTCATCAGTCAAAAGGCATTTTTTATGAAAAATGATGACATTTTTAGTCGGTTTTGATGATAACTCCCATCCCAATTCCACAAAGGTTTAATATATGTAAAAAGAACAGAATGCAATGATTTCTAAATCCCATAAATCCTTTTTTAATTTAAAATAGAAAATAGAAAACATATCAAATGTTGAGAAAATGTAGCATTTAATAAAAAAATAAAAAAAAGAGGTCATTTTGAATTTGATGGCAGCAACTCATCAACAAACTTTCCTACTATTTAACATCCCCTCTTCTTTTAACTATAGTTTATAAACATCCAGTACCAAATGGCCATTTTAGTACAATGTTGGGCCCTTTGAGAGGTGCCAAGATCCACAACTGGTCATTAGCACACCACTCCTGGAGTTGTGGCATACATGCCAGTACTACAACTCTATTCTTAGATGGACTGGTTCATTAGCCACTACCTATCTGTTAACAGTTTGTTTGTTTGTCTCACCGTCCATGCATGTGAATCTGCCAGGATTGGTGCTAAAAGATGTGATTTACACATACATGTTTCTATCAGGCCACTTAAAGTCTGCTTTCATGTGCATTATAAAGTTAAAGTTTGCCTATTTGCTTAATGTGGAAAACTGGGCTAAGAAACTATGGTATATAGGAACTATATGTGTGTTCGGCTGTCATATTGTCTGCTGTCTAAACATATATATATATATATCGTTTTTTAAGGGATTCTTATAGTAAAACTAAATGCTTACAAACCCACTCTTTCATTTAAATGAACACCACATTAGGGCTATTTTCACTTAGGGGTTTTATATTGAGGTCATATGATGTGTGAATGAGGACCCAAATCCAGACTGGTGTGACAGAGCTAATAAACAGAAAATAAAGCTTTACCCACGGGCAACAGAAAAGGCCAAGTGCAGCCATAAAACAAAGCCCATAAATCCAAACAGGGAGACAACAGTGGAAAACAGAATCAGCAGCATAACACAACAGAGAGTTAAGGCAAACTGAGGCTTTAAATACACAGACGCTGATGGCTGAAGACACAGCTGAGGAACAAAACACACTTAAACTAAATCAGGTTAAGGAGACAAGCTAAGCAAAACTGAACGTAGTACACAAAAATGTTTTGGGTTTTTTTTTGTAAGTGTTTAAGTCCTGATCCAGTTGGCCTGCTACCTCAGATGGTTAGTGTGGTGCTGATAATGCCAAGGTCAAAGATCAATCCCCAATGACAATGGGAATCCCCAATGTCTGGGCAGACTGTTCTGCTACCCCCTCCTCTGTTATAGGGATTCCACGTTGTTTGCACAAATACCTGTGGTACCAGGTTTCCAGTGCACAATTCTGTATCTCATTTACACCTTACAACCATAGATGTGATTAGACTACAAATCTGAAATCTATCAGGCCTACTTATCTTACCAAAAATAAATAAACACTTTGATCTAGGTCACGTTTCTCCCATGTGTCTTGTTCTAAAATCAAAAGTAGTCCCACCTGAGTGAATATCAGACACGCATCCACTGCTATTTGTTGAGTACAATAATATAACAAATGTGGATAGATATGTAGATCTAGCCACCTGTAGGTTGGATAGCAGCGGTTGTTAAAGTGCTGATAACACTGAAGTCATGGGTGCAGGCTTGATATTGACTGGTACAGCTTTGATTTTAGTATCAAATGGGTTTCCAGCTCCAGTATGACAGGAGCAAAGTTAAGTAAATCACATTAACACCAGTACTGCAGTTTTTGTCCTCCCTCCACTTTAACTTTGAAACTTTTGTTTGTTTCTTGGCAGTCAAAATCCAAAATTATAATAAGATAAGGTAAGATACGATAACTTTTATTAGTCCCACACGTGAGAAATTTGTTTTGTTACAGCAGAAAGTAGACGGTGCAAAGTTACAGCAGCAAAAATTAAGAAAAAACACTGGACTAGAATAAGATAATAAGAATAAGATACTGTACACAATGTCCAACAGGGATGACAGCTTAGCCACTGTTCTTCTGTCACTCACCACCTCCACTGAGTCCAGAGGGCATTCGAGAACAGAGCTGGCCCTCCGGATAAGCCTGTTCAGTCTCTTCCTGTCCCCAGCAGAGATGCTGCCGCCCCAGCAGACCACACAGTAAAAGATGGCTGAGGCCACCACAAAGTCATAGAAGGTCTTCAGGAGTAGGCCCTTCACTCCAAAGGACCCGAGTCTCCGCAGCAGGTACAGCCTGCTCTGCCCTTTCTTGTAGAGGGCATCTGAATTATGAGTCCAGTCCAGTTTATTGTAGCTGTCCACAGCCTCAATGTCCATGCCTTGAATGTTTAGTGGTTGCAGTGGAGGATGTTTGTGCCTGCGGAAGTCTACCACCAGCTCTTTGGTTTTACTAATACATTTAATACATTCTATTGCCAAAAGCATTCACTTGTCCGCCTTTACAGACATTTAAACTGGATGACATCCCTTTTTTAATCCATAGGGTTTGATATGATGTCAGCCCTCCCTTTGCAGTTAGTACAACTTCAACTCTTTCGGGAAGACTTTCCGCAATATTTAGGAGTGTTTGGGGGAATTTTCCTCTAGAAGCACATTTGTGAGGTCACAGACTGATGTCGGATGAGAAAGCCTGGCTCACAGTCTCCACTCTGATTCATCTCAAAGGTGTTCTGTCAGGTTAAAGTGAGGACTCTGCACAGGATAGTCTTCCACACCAAACTCACTGATCCATGTCTTTATGGACCTTGTTTTGTGGACTGGTGCACAGCCATGTTAGAACATGAAGGGGCCATCGTCAAACTGTTCCCACTAAGTTGGGAGCCTGAAATTGTCCAAAATGTCTTGGTATGCTGAAGCATTAAGAGTTCCTTTCACTGGAACTAAGAGGCCGAGCCCAACTGCTGAGAAACAACCCCACACCATAACCCCCCCCCCTCCCTCCACCAAACTTTACACTTGGCACAACGCAGTCAGACAAATACTGGTCCACTGGCAACCACCAAACCCAGACTGGTCCATCGGATTGTCAGATGGGGAAATGTGATTGATCACTCCGGAGAATACATCTCCATTGTGCTAGAGTCCAGTTGTGCAGTGCTTTACACCTCTGCATCCGACGCTTTGCATCGCGCTTGATGATGCAAAGCTTGGATGCAGCTGTTTCCATGGAAACCTATTCCAAGAAGCTCTCTATTCTTGAGCTAATCTGAAGGCCACGTGAAGTTTGAAGGTCTGTAGTGATTGACTCTGCAGAACGTTGGCGACCTCTATGAGCATCATGCCCTACCACTTTGTGCTATGCCTAGGCACGTGTAGGTGCTTGATTTTAAACATGGAAGTGATTTGAACACCTGAACTGAGTGATTTGGATGGCTCAGTGAATACTTTTGGCAATATAGTGTACCTCAGAGTGACCTACACTTGAGAAACAGTGAGAACATCACTTCATTTCCTAAAAGTTTCCAGAGCATCCTCTTCCACTATTACGTACTGTTCCTTTTAGTTACTGGTGTAGCTATAAATCCAATGGTGACAAAGGTCTGGATTCCTTTATTGCCATTTTGAACACACAAAAACACAAAAAAATCTCACTATCAGAATAGAACCTCATTAAAAGACTATCGTGTAACTTTCTGTTACACAATGAATAATGAAATAAAGTAATAAAAAAAGATGGTATAGCACTGAATAAGAACATTAAATTAAAAAAAACAATATATACAAAAACAATCTGTATGGCTTACATGTGCTCAGCTATTGTGCTGTCCATCCGTTTACGATGTGCATTTGAAATTAACTGTCAAGCTGTTATTGCTCTGATTTCCATGCTGTGATACTTTTTGCCTGAAGGCAGGAGAATAGTCTGTGACGGGGATGAGTGATGTCCCTCGTGATCCTTTTTGGCCTTGTCAGGCAGCGTTGTTGCACTAAGCCCCCAACAGGTGGCAGTAAGACCCCAACAATCTTCTCAGCAAGCTGCCTTTCGGTCTGAGACACTGCTACTCTCATACCACAGAGACACAGACAGTGTGCTGCACACTCTATGTGGTGCCTCAGTAGAAAGTGGTGATGACAGATGGGTTAAGATAAGTTATTTTTAACCTCCTGGGAAAATGCAGGAGCTAGTGAGGAGATGTGCAGGCTCCAGGTTAGATTGTTGGTCACATGCTCCACAATCCCCACAGCAATGTCTGTAATGTAGATCGGGCTGTGCATGGGCTGGTTTTGAACACCAGATCTTTAAAAAGAAAAAAAAAAAAAAAAAAAAAAAAAAACAGGTTGTTGCACCATTCTGCAAAAAGTCTCACCTCCTCCTGTACTCTCTGTCATTGCTGTCTTTGATGAGATGCTCCACTGTTGTGTCAGCCACGTAATTTGTGATGTAGTTATTACTGAACTTTTCACCACAGAGGTGGGTCATCATGGTGAAAGCAGGGGGGATTCGTGACATGCCCCTTTGTAGAGCCTGTACATAATGAAATGGTGCTTGATTTCTTATGTCCTGTCTGCTCAAATTGAGGCCAGTGTCCAGTTTTCCAGGGGGGCGATTCAGTCCAACTTGGCCTAGTTTGGTGATCAGATGCTGAGGTATTATCGTGTTGAAGGCTGAGCTAAAGTCAACGAAGACCTTTCAGACCTGTGCATTTTCCTTCTCCAGGTCTTCCAGGGTTAATCGAAGAGCAGTGGATACAGCGTTATCAGTGGAACGGTTTGTGACAGGGTACAACGGAGGTTCTGTGATCCTGTCTCTCAAAGCGTTTCATTTTTGTGGGTGTAAGTGCTACTGAGTGATCGCTGAGATTTTATACCATGCTGACACAACAGCCCGGCACAGAGAGATGGATGAATATAGATGAATATCTCCGTGAGGGGCGTGTCAGATGGTCTGCACATCTCTTGAGCGCAGACCTTGTTTCAGTGCTTGTTCCCTTTCTTGAGGTGATTCTCTTCAGAGCCCAGCAAATGTTAGCTGGGTCCAGACATAGCACCTGCTCATCATGCCTTAGGGTGTTTTTTGCTGCTGCTGTGCTGTTGAGTTTCTCAAAGCGACTAAAGTAGTTGTTGAGATAATTTAGGAATGCAATGTGATCACACAAATGGATTTAAATCTTCAAAAATATGGTGTGTGCCCATGTTTGCGAAGGCCGGTTAGCTCAGATGGTTAGACATGGTGCTAATAATGCCAAGGTCATGGGTTCAATCCCCGTACTGGCTAATGAAACTTGTCTGTCAGACTTGTTGGGTGGTGTGCACAAAGCTGGATTTCTGTAGGCTACCACTTCAAGTCAATGAAAAACTGACTTACTATAACTTGAAATAACCTTCAGGTTTTTTGGTTGGTATCAGTGTTGCAATGTTACAGCTTTAACTCCATTATCAGAAAAGGATAGGGTGGGAATAGGGTGAGATAGAGGCAGATGACCATGAAGTAGAACTTCAATGCAACAGAATTCAGTGCTTTCCTTTTTTAACCAATGTATTCATGTCAAATGTTTCTAATTTCCGTGACGCTGACCTTCTACTGATGAAGCATTGCATATAAAATATTGTAATTTATTATCTTTTCCCACATGATTGGAGCAGAAAAAAATAAAAGTGTTTTGCACAGCTCTCTCTATGCCCTTCCATATGACATGTTACTCGACATGGTTTCTTGAATTTTTTTCTCAAGGTGAACTTTGACCTTGGGCACTACTTATGTCCCCACAGCCTAGTATATTATTGTGAAGTTTGAAGACGATCAATAAAAAAAATTGTGGGTAGTATAATGTTTTTACTGATTTTCACATTTAGTGTGACTTTGACCAGATTTCACCAAAATGTAATTTAGCTCAAGTTGTTTTTGTTATCTACCATCACCCAAAATTTAAAAACTGTTAACAACCAGACAGACAGACAAACAGAACCACATATGCAGATGTGAGAGTGAAGAAAATTACAGATACAATGGAGAATAAATAAGACACAAGCAAATAAAACACATTATCAGTATATCCCATTTTATACATTAAGGCCATTTCATTTTATGAATATTTGCATTAATAATTAATTTCTCTTTATTATTAATTTTTGTACTTTTCGTCCTCCATGAAATAAGTTTCCTAGACTCGTCTGTTGCAACAAATTTAAAAGTTAACCATGCTCTTCCACTTTTTTATATAACATATTATTGTTTTTAACATCTAGTCTTGGTTTTAAATCATCCCAGAGAGCCACGGAGGCAGAAAGAGTCCAACGGTCCCCAGCAGACACACTATGATGAACATCCACAGGAAGATCCGGTCTACGACCATGGCCACATACTTCCAGTCCTCTTTCACCTGAGAGAAGACATAAAACCAAAAATGAGCCGGTAAACTTGGAGAAATATGTAAAACCCAGGCTGTCTTATGTTTGACACCCCTGATGTAAACTTTTGACCGCAAATCTATAACCAAAAAAATCCAATACTTGCCGAAAAGTCTGCATCTTCTGCTCTTAGGTGTTCGGCGATGTACGTTACTCCCTCCAGGGCGGATATGACAGCAGGAGACAAAGAAGAGTCCCACTGGTTCTGGGTCGAACCACACTCCACAGGAGGCGTATCCCACTCTAACCTGACAGTGGACCGTGTCTGGGGTAGGAGTGTATAGCCCAGAGACCGAGCAGAAAGACAAGACGGGGACCCAAACCTCTCCAAATGCTCCATGTTTGAGTAACCATGAAAGTCCCAGTGGTTAATTTCATCTCCAGCATCCACATCGGACTCCTGAGTGATCCAGATGCTGTGGGAGGGGCCCGGAGTCCGGAGAGGGAGGAGTTTATCACTCAGGTGGTGTCGCCTAAGAAAGGTAGATGGGTTTGTTGAAAAATTACAATAACATTGTAACGACAAGCAAAACATTGTGAAACTATAAAACAGAAAAACAAATGATTACAACTATCACCTTAAATTATATATTTTCCTTATTTTTACAACTACCTCAAATTATCAATATACTTCTACTGCCAGTAGGTGGTGGTAAAACGCCTAGAAGCTGTCTGCCAAACACAATTAAACAACAAAAAGAAGAAGAAGAGTTTGGAGGCTGCTGATGTATGGTGGGGCTGCTAAGTTATCTATCTGCAATGTGTATTAAAATCAGCCAAATGGTTCAAGCATATGATGAAAATAATAAACCTGTGCAGAGATTTTGTGGTTTCCTGTGTGGATTACCGCACCAACTCAGTCAAGAGCTAATCAATTGGATTGAATTAGCCAATCCTAAGCTTCAACTCATACACATTTGACCACGTAGAAGTCAACTAGACTAAGCTATTTATGACTCTATAAAAACCTGCAGTGCCTCTAATGGTCATAGAGGCTGCCTCACCTTGCAGGCCTGAGTCCATGATGCGGGCGCTTCATGCAGAGCCAGCGCGGCACCACAGACAGGAAGAGCCTCCGAACCCACCGGGGCATGGTGTGAGTCTCTGATGATCGGTGGTGCACATTCAAAACAAACACGGTGATGATGATTGAGAGCGTGACAAAGATCATAGTGAAGAGCAGGTACTCCCCAATCAGCGGGATGACTAGCGATGTGGATGGGATGATCTCGGTGATGAGCAGCAGGAAGACGGTGAGCGACAGCAGCACGGAGATGCACAGCGTGATCTTCTCGCCGCAGTCTGATGGCAGGTAGAAGACCAGGACGGTCAGGCAGGAGATGAGCAGGCAGGGGATGATGAGGTTGATGGTGTAGAACAACGGCAGGCGGCGGATCACGAAGTAGTAGGTGATGTCGGGGTAGATCTCGTGACAGCAGTCGTATTTCTTGGTGTTGTAGGTTCCTACAGCGTTGACGATTGCCCATTCTCCACTCTCCCAGTAGTCCTAGAAGTCAGACTCTTTTTAGCCACACTGACATCGTGCAGAGGGAGTTTAAAGTTAAAGCAGCAGGGGGAAAGCCTGTTACAGGAGAAAGCCAGGAAATAACAGAATAACAACAAGGAGGGGTTGGACTGAGAATCTGCACAGGACGCAAACAAAGCAGGGACTTGCTGGAGTGGAATGTGAAGAGTACCAACAACTAAAACTTCACCTGGCTTTACACACCTCCTCCTGCTGGTCATCCTTCCCCAGCATACAGTTCATCTCATGAACATTGTCCCCTTCCCTTGTCTTTGCACCTACAGCTTGCACCTCCATGTCCCTCTCAACTGAAAAAGTCAGGAAAGAGTTGTCTTGACTCTACTCTGGCAGAGCGGCTGGTCCTGATGGCATCGGCCCCAAAGTTGTGCTGCTCAGCTGTGTCTTATCCTCAACCTGAGTTTTAAACTGCAGAAGCTCCTGACTCTCTAAAGGACATTCTGTCTTGTCCCTGTCCACAAAAGTGTCTCACCCAACTACTTCCCACGACCACAGGCCAGCTGCTCTGACCTTACATGTCATGAAGACACTGGAGAGAATAATGCCCGACAACGATTATTGTTTATTGTTCTTTCCTCTTTTCTTTTGATAGTCATTTGTCTCCTGTGTGTTGCAGTTAGTTTTACTTCCCCTGTCTCATTCATGTTACCTGTTCCTCGTTTTCCCCAGCTGTGCCTCATGCCCCTAATTACCCCTTTGTGTATCTGTGAGTATAAATCGTGCTGTCCTTTGTCCTTTGTTACAGCGTAGTCTCCAAGTGTTGCAGGATAGAGAACTCAAATGCAGACATGTGGAGACAAATTGAAGAAACAAACTTACTTCTGTGCTTCAAAATCACACCATATTAACTCTTTCCCTATAAAGACAACATTTGATGACCTCCCCTGTAGCCTTAATGACACCTTTTAGCACCTCAGTATATCAGTTAAGATGTAGTTTGCAGACCATTATAAAAGTTTCCATGTTTTCAACCCAAGCTCAGAGAAGAGCTTCAAGGGTTCCTCCTAGTAGGTGTCCAAGGGGTAAAGAGTTAAAGAAACCTCACGTTTTACAACTCAGAAATCTCCCCAGGATTTGCGGTTTTTCTTTCTCTTACAAAACTATTCTGTGAATTTTTCCAGAACCTTTTGCTGCAGTGAAACATGACGCTGGGAAATACTTTGTTAATTAAAATATGAGCAGCCTGAGAGTTTGGCGGGCATTCTTATGTAAAACAAAACACATGTGAAGAGCAGATAAGAGGAGGTAAAGAGGTGCAGCAGGTGTTAGGAAGGAAATCACAAGAGAGTATGAGGGAGGAATGCAGAGGGGGAGGGGAAGCAGAGCAACCTCCACCCACGTGTTCCCACCTTCAGGTCCACGGTGTTCTCAAATGGCTCCAGGTCGATCTTGGCGCGGTCGTACGTCCAGGATCCGAACTTCATCTTGCAGCTCTGCTGGTCAAAGGGGAAGAAAGTGACGTCGATGGAGCAGGAGGACTTGTAGATGGCGGGCGGTACCCAGCGGACACGACCGGTGTAAAACAGCTGTGCCTTGGTCATGTGGGTGACGGCGAACTCCCCATCAGCACTTTAACGAGAAAAGAGAAAGACAGGGGAAGGAAAAATGGGTAAAGAGGAGTGAAAACTGACAAGAAAGAAAAGAAGGACCTCACAGCGGAGTTGTTATTCGGGTAAAAAGTTTTAATTTCATTAGTTTTTAACCTCAGAAGGTGAATCAATAAACCTGGAGCTATGCCCATTTACACGAGCTATGCTTAATAATTGATAGCTGAATGTAAACGACACTGATGCAAGCTCATTTTCACTGAAAGCGGAGAGAGTTTCATCTCCATCCAGACCAATTTTAATACTCCCCCGAGCCCCGAGGGCTGGAAACTCAACTAAAACTGTGTGATGCAACATCGTCGTGCATCCGCAACAGAATCAGGGTCATTTATTCAACAGCATAATTTGCATGCATCGCCAATTGATATGCAGGAAAATGCAGAAAATACCATCGAGTTGTTTGGCTCCATGTAAGTGACCTCAGCTCCTCTTTCGCTCTTCAATGAAGGAGGACCGTGTTATGGATCAAGCAGCTAATTGATCACTACAGATAATATCCAGGTCCACCTACAAAAAGTCGTCTCTGTTCAGGAACAGTATGTGTGTCCTTGAGCATCTGCTGTGAACATGACTCAATATTTTAAATCCAAATAAAATAATAGTTAATAATCCTTATTTACCCCCAGATGTTTTTGCAGGGTTTATAGAGATCTTTATCTGGCTTCATTTGCTCTTTGGATAGGGGTCACATGACAGTGGTTGAAAACTCAAGAGTTGTAGCTGAATAGTCAAGTTTTTCAGGAAGGTTCAAACTTAGTGAAATGATCCTGAAATATCTGCATGGGAAGCATTGTAAGAACAGGTCGGGCTCTGTAAATACGAAGGACAATGCTTCAGTGCTTCCTTTATTATCTTTAGGAGAGGATAATCTGGAACACCTGTTATTAAAGGAGATAATACCATCCCACAAATCATAACGACGAAAACAAATAATCCACATGGCTGAGAAGTGGCACAGAGCATGTAAATGTCCATTTATTTGTTTTAAACCTTCAGTCTGTTTCTTATGATGTTGGTGCATTGCACAGAGGGAATACGTTTTTATATATAAAAAATGTCCTAAATTAAGATTATGGGCTGTACTAAATTGATCAAAGTGAATTTAAGATTTACCCTAATTGTGTTTATTTGGCAGTTTCTATATTGCAGCCTGTCAGATTATCCAGAATTATTGGCCTGTGCAAAAATCTCTATATTTTGTATCTCAGGAGCTAGACTTTCTTGTCATGTTTAAAGAGGTGTTGAACAATATTTCTCCAAACTTTCTAAAGCTCCTCCTAAAATTGATGAACCAGTGTTGTGTCTACACATATAAAAGACAACTTAGCAAAGATTTTAAATTGTATCTTTAGGCACTGTACTAGCAGCCTGTCACAAAAACACATCAATTTATTTAGTTGACCCAAAAAATACAATTAGACAGACATATTTTCAGCAGATGAACACTATCTGAAAGTCATGTCCTTAAGAAACAGGAAAAAAATCCAGCAAAGACCTGACACAGGACCTGAGAGATGCACCAGGGCCTTCAGCTGATGCATCTACTGTTCACTAAATCCTCATCAGAAATGGTCTCGGTGGAAGTGTGGCTGTCAGAAGCCATTCTTAGTGAAGGAAAACAGGGAGAAAAGGCTGAGGTATGAAAATTAAACAAGAGCTGTGGCAAACGGTCTGCTGGAGTGATGAATTTGAAATGTTTGGTTCTGCTTTGGTTCATCATCAGTATATACATACAGAGGAGGTCAGGAGAGAGGTACAACAAGAGGGGTCTACAGGCATCTCTAAAACACGGTGGAGGCTCTGTCATGGTTTCAGGCTGCATTTCAGCCAGTGGTGTTGGGGACCTTGTCAAAATGAATGAATTATGAACTCAGAAAAGTACCTTCAGATTTTGATCTACCACATAGTAGTATCTGAAAAATGTTTAACTGATAACATTTTTCCTTTTTCAGCATGACATTGATCCCAAACACACTGCCAATGCAGTAAAATCATACCTGGATAGAAAAACACACAGTGGAGCACTGTCAGTCATGGATTGGCCTCCCCAGAGCCCGGACCTCAACATTATTGAAGCAGTGTGGGATCATGTTGACAGAGACCAGAACAAAAGGCAGAAACATCCAAAGAAGAGCTTTGAATGTCCTTCAAGAAACCTGGAGAACTATTCCTGAAGACTACTTAAAGACATGACAAGAAAGCTGTAACTATAATTATTTAGGCACTAGAAGCAGAAATACTATTTGTTATTAGTACAAAATATTTTAGTATTTATGTGTTGCTCGGTACCCTGTTTTCCCAATAGAATATAAAGAAATGAGGGGAAAAAACTGTATTTGGATTTTTTTTAGGATCATAGGCTGTCTCTTGAAATGTTTATTCTGTTATCTGCTCATTGAGGTCAGAGGAATCTTTCAGGAACAGACATGCTGTCCTCCAGAGAACTTACCGGTCAGTAGAAGGTGGTTTTGCACTTGCAAACCTCTCATTTCAAACATAACTTGTGCCTAAGAAGGTTGGGCGTGCAGCGCAAGTTACCGTGGCGATGCAATCTGGTAAGATGTAAAGAGCACCACTGTAACGCTGAAAGCCCTGGGTTTAACCTGGGGTTACCTCGCTAAGCCCCCAAATCCTGCTTCACAGTACAGGCCTCCTGGGACAGACTGATGTCATTGCTTCTCTGCTACTCTCAATGAATTTTAAGATGAGTTTGAAAGGATGAAGGAGGACGAGGAGGAGGGTGGACTCGTGAATCATGTGTGTGGTTTTTACTTGTTGTACAGCACAATGTCGGGCACCCAGATGAGTTCAGAAGGGACTCTGATGGACGTCACATTGTTGAAGTCGGAGGGACTCCACTGCAGCTTGTAATCCGTCCATTCCTTTCAATGAATACACATTTTTTAAGTCATTTTAGGACACAAAACACATTTAAATTATATTTAATTAACATTCAGACCCACTTTTTGGTTTCACCCACCTGTTTCAGCCACACATTGGTTGTCATCATCTGATTTTTCTCATCCTGTTTTTTGTAAATGAAGTGGACACAGCAAGTGAGCCATGCATTTAACGCATTAGTAGGTGCAACGGCGCAAAACAGAAAGGGGGAATATTTTTTAAAGCTTTGAAGGTATGGTTAAATTTCCTACCACATCTATAAGCTGGGCGATGGACAGGCCAAACTTGACGATGACCACGTCTGTGACGTTCTTCGCCGGTCGAGTCCACTTGCTGTAGCCTCTAAACAAACTCCTGAAGAGCTCGTCCTCAGTGTGAACACGATCCCAGTCCTCAGAGAGCACTGACGGAGAGGCAGAGACAGATCAGCAACACTGTTGGGTTCAGACTATCATCCTGCAATAGTTTGAAAGTGCTTCCTTTGTCTGAGCCAGCTTATGTAATCAGTCGTTCATGTCATGAAACCTTAAATAGTTTTCATCCAGTTTGATGCATTTTGCAGGTCTCATTTTACCTTCTTGCAAATCTCTAAGGAAGCTCTCACTCACTAAAACACATTTATACAGGCAAAAGTCAATCACACACACACACAGAGGCCTGTGCCAGAAAGTGGACTTTGAGTAACTTCAGAGGTGATCCTTGATGAAAATCAATGGTAGCATATGCTGCAGACATAACCTGGTCCGGAGTTTAGGTCTGTGAACACCCACACTTGCTTCAATAACTATTCCTGTCAATAAAGGACCAGTTAAAGATTTGGTGACGTATTTTCCTACTTTGAAGAACTTGGTGTCCTTCATGCTTTTTATCGAGAGAGTCTGATTTTCACTTTTCAAAATCTAAGACACATTTCTGGAAAGTTTCTGTCCTTTTTCTCAAAACTCTGAACCCAAAAGCTGGTTTTCAAACTAAATTCAGAACCTCTGATCTCACGATAACATATCAAAACAGGTTTTATGCTCAAGACCGTACAGTGTTGTCAGGTCAGGCGCAAGCAATTTATTAGAAACTCCAAAAAGTAAATGAACACAAAGCATTCAAGACTTTTCAACCATATGTGCAATTCTGCAAAAAAAATTAAGCAAAGACAAAAAAAATGACGCCTCCCACCAGAATCCTTCATATTGTAGGTCTTTCACTTTGTCCCATTTCCTTCTTTCACATAAAAACATATAATAAATTATTATTATCTATGTAATGCAGATCTCATCATGATTATATGCATCATAATATTATTAAAGCGAGTGCAAGTAAACTTTATATTCTATGAGGAAAATGTGAACAAGGTGCTGGAAACAACAACAACACTCAGGCAGGCTGTGGTGTTTAATGCATGCATAGTTGGTACTAAGGAGCCCAAATTGTGCAAAGAAAATTTCCCCCACACTATAACACCACCAGCAGCCGGAACTGCTCATACAAGGCACGATGGAGCCATCCTTTTACGTTGCGTATGTCTGATTCTGACCCTACAATCTGAGTAACATTTTTCCAATCTTCTATTGTCCAGTGTCAGGAAATCAATATCCTTAGTATCCTTATTTTCCTATTATATTGTTTTATGTACTTTAATAATGAAGGCTTGTAGAGCAAGGCCACCTTTGACTCACAAATAAGTGCTCAGCCAGACTGAAAAACAGGAAGTTTTAGTGCACAGGTATATTAATAGATAAGACCCAGAAAAGAGGGACTTTCCATATAAGCAATGTTCGAGCCTGTGTGACGTGTAAAGTACCAAAATAACACCATATAAGACACAGCTTATGATTCTAATGTTAGAGAGCTCTTGCAACTGGCGTTTGAGCTGTGCAGGGGTCTCTCTCTTCTGGAAGATGATTGAATAAAAAGAAATATAAATGTTTTAACACACTATGAGTCGGTTTTCTCTGTTCTGTCATGGGGAAAAAAGGATCGGGGTTCAATACCAGTTTTGGTGAGGCCATGAGAACTGTAGCCTCAGTGTGGTGTGGTCTTTTGCTGCTTCGTGGTTTCATGTGTAGTTTGTTCAGAGATGGTCTTCTGCATACCTTGGTTACCAATGTTACAGCAGAAAAGAACACGTTTACAGCCTGCTAGAAATAATGGCTTTGACCTCTACCCTTCTATTTGCACACAGTGCTATCATCCTTTTTGCTCTTTGGAGAGCTGCATTTCTGCACTGCGCTGCAGTTTCTCTCTACATGAGGCAAAATAAATACACATACAGGACCATAAATCCCATGTAAGCTGTTTCAAGCACTACAGAGATCACAAGACTTCGGTTTGTTGTGGTCATGATCACCACAGACACGTCCTACTGACCAGAAAGCACCAAAAGCTCTTTATAGCTCTTATACTCTTTAAAGCTTGTCATTAACAGGAAATAGTTTCTTCACTGATCACTGTCTTGTTCACTGCACTTTTGCTGTGTAGAAACTGAAAGAAACATTTAAATATCTGCACTCTTCAGCACTTTCACTTCACGTTCCTCCTCTCTGAAGACCTTCCTCTTCCCCCATGGGTCATAGGTGTTCCTGATTTATCTCCTCACTTTTCTCCCCCTCCAGCCTTTTTAAAGGACCAGTCTGCATTTTCACTCATACTTCGCTTAAACCAAAGTCATTACAGTTGAGAGAGATGCTGTACCCAATCTCTGGAGGAAAAGCTATTACCTGAATTTTATTGTTCATAAAATTTCAAAGATTAGGATGTGATCTACTACACTTGGATTTAATTTGATTTTACACACAAACCATTAGAGATAATTGAAGTTAGTGTAAAACACTGAGTGTGGTTTTCCAGCGTTCATAACTCATTGGCGGAGTCCTTTCACGCTTGAAATAAAACTCTTTAATTCTCGGTGTTTGACCTTTCTGTATCAGATGTGATTTCTCTTGCAGGATAAATGAACACTGATGGTAACTATCTTGCTTTTCTGTTCAGCTCGCATCAAGAAAGCACTCCCTCCCTCACTCTCTGTCTCAGCTTTGAACTCTGGCGAGCCATCTGGCATCGCCAGCGAGCAATTTAGGATTAGCCAGAGCAAGAAACGGCGAGCCAACAGCACAAACTGTGCAAATGTGATGCCAGTTTTTCTGATTACATTGGCTATTTATAACTGGCAAAATGATGTCTCAGGTAAGGCTGTGCCAGTGGAGGACAAACAGTTATGTTGTTGGATTCCGCAGCAGTTTGTGTCCCTGGATTTAGCATAAAGACCCCGGCTGCTGTGTCTCATTTAGGACATGATTCAGGTTTAAGCTAATTTGTGTGGAGAATTATCAGTGAGCTTCAGTTTTTCTGAAGGATGAGTTGATCCTTTTTTGCCTGAATACTTAAGATTATGTTAAGTCTATAATCCGTTACTTTTTCACACCAAATGCACTAATTAAAATGCACCTTTTAAACGTGTCGCTGGGTGTGCAGCTTTGTAAACAAGCGTGCTTCACTTTACGGTTGGATCATTAGAATCACTACAAGTCCTCGATGGTTTTTACTCACAGGTCTTATAATAAAAAATAACAACCAGAAGAGTACACAGAGGTAACTTTCAGTTAGGATAGCCATCTGCAGTGCTGAGAAAAAGTATTTGCTCAATTCCTGATTTCTTTAGTTGTTGATATTTGTCACACTTTCACATTTCAGATCAAACAAATTCATCAAGTCTCATCTCACATTTACCCAAATACATCTTGATGATCCCCAAGACATTTGGGGAAAATGTTATCTCGCAGAAAAAAGCAGAAAACATCTGGCCTTGGAGAAGGAAATTCCAGAAGCCTTACCCGACCCTGTTGTGAAAAATTACTTGACTTTGATATTCAGGACGTCCTCCGTGTGTTTTGAGAAGAAGGTCCTTACCCGTTTTTTTGACATTCAGCTTTTAAGAAAATATACGGTTTTATTTAAGCTATATAATTTTAAGTTTTATTTATTAAAGCTTCTGAAACTGTACACTGAGTGATCGTGCTGTTTGAGTCTTATGTACTGGAACAAAAATAGAAGGATAGGCTTAAAGTTCATATTTATTTCACAAATAAAAATGGACCACATTCATTTCAATAAAAATTAAACAATTTAATAAAACTGAATCACAGAATAAAGTTGTGTCAAGGACTTAAGGAAACACAAAGACTTCCAATGCTATTTTAAAAAATCCTCCTAAGAGTGCAAACGTTGAAGGATTCCTCCACAGACCAAATCCTGCTTCACGTTGCAGGCCTCTGACTAAATGCCAAATCCAAATCCCATTTTTGCAAAGTGTTAACATGACAGTAACAGCAACCAGCTTAGAAGAAATGTTGAACTTTTCCTTTAACATCTATAATTTTGTTTTTTCTGTCTCAATGACAGATATTGCTGGTTCTGCAGACATTTTTGGCACCATGTTGGTCTGCTCTACTTTCTGATGACAACCTGTGGCCAAACAATCAGAGGAAAAAGGGAAAACAGAGAAGCTAACTAACTTTGGTGAAGCGTACCCCAAAAAGATGATGGTGACATGAGTAGGCTGTGGCCAAGAAGCGGACAAAGGTGATGAAATGGAAGCCATATTGGCAGAAAACGGTCCCATGAGGTTTAAGTTTTTGGCAGCTAAAGCAGAAACAATAAAGTTGATAAGGAACTTGGATGGGCGAACTAAATCCTGTCAACTCCGAGTATATCCAGCCTCAGGTGCAGCAGGTGGGGAGGACACAAAAAGGAACTCCGCGTTTGGTAAGGTCTGACTATTTAAGTTAGTTTCTAAAAAACCTGAGTTTTCCTCATGTCTGGGTTACTAAAGCCAGTTTTCTTGAATAGGGGCCTGCTCTTTATGGATGTCACAGGCTAAGCCGAAGATGTTGTGATTACTCAGGACACTGAAGTAGCTCTGCAGACATTTTTGGCAGACATTTTTGGTGGACCTATCAGAAGGCTCACAATCGATCTTTCTTTTTGTTCTTTTTTCTTTATTTTTGAGAAACTACTCCAGTTCGAATCTAGTAGGGATATCTAATATCCCGGTCTCCATGTGGCTGGGATATTACAGAAAACTTTGTCACAAATGTCAAACACTGAGATTTGTTTAAAGAGTGAAAACCCATCTAAAAACAGATTGGTTGAAAATTAAAAAATAGAATTTGATCACCACCATTTCTTAACAAAAGCTGACAATCAACATGCATATTTAAAATAAAACTCTTTTCAACCAAATTTATACTATTCAGCAGTCAAACATCTAGAAAGATATTAGACCTTTAATCAGCAGGCAAATCACTCAGTGGTTTAACATGAATCGGAAATCATTGAGATGAGTTTGAATTAAAGTCTATTAAAAGCCTGGAAAGACAGGTTTTCAGATTTTAACCAAATGTAGGCACTAATTTGAGGATCACAAGTGATCACTACCAAAACCATGAGAGAAATACAAAATGAATACTTCCCATTTCTATTTCAAGGACAAACATTTTATATAATCTTTGCATGATTTCTTAAAATTCTGCATCTAAAAGGTCTAAAAAGAAATCTTAAAGTTCTTAAAGTTTTAGAAAGTACTATCTGCATATACAATACAATACAGCTGTATTTGTATAGCACATTTCTGAGACTGCCAGTGCTTCAGGTATCCTCAACATTTCTTCTTCCTGTGACATATGACTTGTATCATTTTCACACTCAGTGACTCCTTATGCCCAGCCCATGGGGGCAGTGTCACTACCACAAAGCAGGGGTTTTACCTGTCCTAATTTACTAAGAGTAAAAAGCCAACATTTCGAGCCTGTTTTATTAACTGGGGACTTATTTACTTGAGTATCGTAGGCAGTTTTGTCCATCAAATGGTCCAAAATAAAAGGTAAATGCGTAGTTTTGTGTCAACTAAGGTTTCTCAGAATCATTGCCTTTGCTGTGGGTGATCAATGGTCATTCAACTGCATGAAGTTTAACAGAGCCACATGATCGCCTCACTGTAAGGGGTCTAGGGTTCAGGTTAATTTGTCTCCCATGCCTCAGCTTCTGCCACTTTAGCAGGAACTTCTCTTTCTCTCTCACCCCCTTCCCTTCTATTCTCTCCATGCTTCATTTCAGGTGCGCCAGCTCGCCCACCCCTGCTGCAGCTTATATGCTGTTCTCAGCTCCACCCCAGCACCAGATAAACAGCTTTGTCTATTTTCTCCTACTCACCTAAACTCTTCCGATTAGCCCTGACTCCTGACTCCTAACGCTCTGTCACACTAATTTCCCACTGTTCTACCACATCAGTTTCTGAAACTAGGGTGTAATTTTAAGCACCTAAAAAGACTTACAGGAACAGAAGAAGGGGGGTTAACAACTCTTAACCTTTCACAGGAGAGTACAAATAATGCCTTATTACCACTTTTGCAACAGGGGAAACATTCGTCCATCCCTCTTGAAATACCCTGAAAGCAGTCATTAATTCCAGATAGTTTGTGCATATATGCATGTTAGTTTTTGGTTTTTCACTTTTAAAAACCCCAGCTGATACCTTTTGAGAGAAATTGGTATGAAAATAGTCACAAATGTCCAAAATGTGTTCAGAATTTTGAGTGCTCACAAATGCCTGCTCCGCTCCACACACAAAAACAGATCACTGAACACTGTTTTACACATTTTTGCATTAAAACCTGGATAATTAGAAGTGTTTTTAAAGTGACAGCATCACAGATCTGATCGTTTTTTGCCTCAAAAAGCTTCCTGTGCTGTGCCAGCGTCAAAAAAACACATAATTTTCACTTCACCTGTTCATCACATAATACACATCTAAATGAGTGGAGACTAACTGAACTTTTGCAGTGCTGTTTGGGTCTGCTGTGTACTAAATCTGGATTTAAGCTCAGTCCTGACTCTGCAGGATGTTAATTTTTAAATGAAGTCATTATGAATATACACTCAAAAAAAGAGAAATATATATATATTTTTAAAACAGTACCAATTAAAAGTATAGCAATTAAGTAAATTCCATTAAATTTAATGTTTCACATTTTACTTGTGTAGCAAAATTACATGGAAAAAATTACATATAATCAAATTACTTAAAGTCAGCATAGCCCTTTGTGTAGATGCCCCAACACAGATAGTATAAAACACCTTTAAAATGCTACTTCAGTGCATTATTCATAGCAATAATAAATGTGAATGTGAATAAATGACTATTGACCTTCAATACGAGCCAGCAATAAAGGACTAAAAGTTTCAAATATTTTTTTGCACTGTCAGAACATTGCAGGAATATGCGATATGATTATTAACAGCCTTCCTTTACTCGATTAATTAGCAACACCGCTTTATAAATGTATCATGTCAAAACGGGAAAGAAAAAGTACCCCAAGTCTCACATAGTCACTGATTCCTTTAAGTAAAAGGGAGGCAACAAAGTTATAAAGTCAGGAAATCCGCATGAGATGACTAAAAGCTCCAGGGAAGTCACGGCTGATTTTTACCGTATAAATCCCATCAATCACTTTCGCCGCCTCTCTTACCGGAGTTGATGAGGATCCAGCAGCAGCAGCAGAGCGGCGTCAGGTCTCGTTTGCGCCCCATTTGAAGCGCTACAAAGGGATCCCAGCAGCGTTCACACGAAGATCAGCTTCACTCCGAGGTTCCCAGCTTTGTTTTCCCAGCGCTCATCTCCACACTGTCACACTCCTCTCCACACAGCTGCAGGGATCCCAGTCACAGCCTCCCAGTGCACATCACCGCTGAGGTATCAAGCTCCCATTGGACTTGATTAATCGGTCTTACATCTCCACAATAATCCTGCTTCAGGTCTGTACTAATGAGAGGGCGGGATATCATCTGGTTAATTTAATCATCCCTAATAATTCCCAGTAAATTATTTCAAATTTTGACTAAATTTTAATTAAATTATTTTGATCTAAATACTGATGGTGGTAATAAAATACTACCAAGAACAAGAAAAAGCCCAATGGATGCTGGAAATATAAAAGTATGTCTCTTGAGAAGTAAGTCACACAACTTCTGGCTGTGGGGTCTATAAATCCACTTTAAATCACTGTTGCCATCCTGCAGTTTGCTATGGGTTCATTTCCATCAATTTCTGGCACCATATGTCAGCTTAAAGCATGTGACCAACTATTAACCAGTAGGAAGCTGTGAGGTTTGCAGGCATTCAAGGAGCCTGCAAATCTGGTTTACTCACCAGCCAATGTTGATGAAGAAATGCTTAAAAGGTTGGTAACAACATAAATAGGCTCTTTAAAAGCAATTTCCCCGCAGCATTATATTGTGCTGTCATCACAGATTTATATTTATTTAACCTTGTAACCTCACATTTAGCATTAGCTAAACTAATGCTAAATATAAAGCTAGCAATCAACTAAACACTGTAGCTTAACTCTGTCCAAGAGCAATAATAAAATCTGCCAAAAGGCTCTAAAGCATATGCCCTCATGGGCAACTTTGTTAACGAGAGATACCGTGCAAGTACTGGTTTGGACCCAGTTTGCCTTAAGAACTGCCATAATTCTTTGTGGCACCTTTACCAAGGTGCTGGAAACTTGATAGTAAACTACATAGTAAACTCTGAAATCACATGACCCTGTGAGAGGAAGCACTTGGCAACAGTGGGAAGGAAAAACTCCCTTTTAACAGGACAAAGTCTCCACTAGAACTAGGCTGAGGGAGGGGAAACAATCTGCATCCTCACAGGTGAGGGAAGGGAGCCAGGACAAAAACATGTATGATAGCATCACACAGTTGTTGCAGATTTGCCAGCTGCACATCCAAGATGAGAATCTTCCTTTTCATGGGCTTTACCCACTCCGTTTGCCAGGCTGCCTGTCTACCTATTGTGTGACTACTGAATAGCTCAATAAAGATTTGGAGTTGTATTTCAAACCTCATTCAGTCTCTCAGTATGGGAAGCACCCACTGGGGGTGGAACTGGGGTTACAGTAGTAACCACAGATTATTTTCCAGTCTTATGTGTTTGTTACAGTTCTACTTACCTGGACTTCAAAAGATTCAGACTCTAGGATATGTTGGACAGAGTAGAAAACTATAGCCCAGGTTTAACCACTTTCACTACTTCTTTACATACTACATAAAGACATTTATTTATGGTATTTATTTCCCACCTCTGCAACCTAAAGATGTAATAACCCGGGAGATATTGCATCTTTCATCATTGCGTTACGTAATTGTTCCGACTGTGAGGCATACCCTCTGAATTAATTAGCAAGTCGCTGCTAAAAATGTGATATTAAGTCTGCGAGGCTTTTTTAATCATCTCATGAGTAAGTTAATAAAAACTTTTAATTTGCTGAAGGTGTAATGCTGATAGGCAAACCCCCATCTGTAAATCATATTCATGTTTAAGGAAATTTTGTTCCATTTAAATGTTAATTTGGAGTGAGATTATAGCAATATATGTCCAGGTAACAATAACATAGGAAATTTTAATTTAAAATCTTGAAAGTCTTTAGGGCGTTATTCTCATTTTTCATGTAGTTTTGGATGTCCCCATCTTCACTCTTTTTCTTGCAGTCTGAGAGTAGCCTGCAGGAATCACAGCATTAGGATTTCTTCAATAATTACTAGCTTTCAGTCATTTGCTCTGCTCTCTCCAACTCCTCATCATTTCCTCAGTATGAAAGCTGCTATAAGCAAATATTTCCTATTTTTTATCACAATTTTATGCCACACAACTCCAGGTAGGAAAAATGTACATGCAATGTAAATACTTAGTATAAAAGATCCTTTATTTCTTCCAGCCTGGTATTGTTTTTCAAGCAGTAAAGAATAGTAGAGATGCTGCAGCTGTCCATGGTGCTAAAACATATCATTGTTCACTGACATCACATAGCGCTGATTATCCACTTATCATTGACTTCCCTCATTTTAAGTAGTACTTAAGTTGGAAAAACAAATTTTATTCTCTCACTGTTACCATATGCAATGCTGTGCAAAACTCTTAAGCTACCTCTCATTTGTTCATATTTTTAAAATATTTGACAGAGAACAGAGCAAAAGTCAGAAACATCCAAAGAAGAGCTTTGAACGTCCTTCAAAAAGCCTGGAGAACTATTCCTGAAGACGACTTAAAGAAATTACAAGACAGCTGTCTAAGAGACTGTGCTGAAGAATAAAGGTGGTCACGGCAAATACTGACTTTCAGGCTTGTTAGAATTATACAAACTGTTTTGTTTTTTTTACCTTATATGCTGGATTTCCATGTGTTTCCTCATGTTTCAATAAATCTCAATACCTTCCTCTCATTTTTCTAGTAACATATAGAAATGTGAGAGCATTTTTCCAGCACAGTGCTGTGTTTAGATACAGTCCCAATCAAAGGTTTAAGACCACTTGAAAAATGGCAAAAAACAATATTTTCCATGGTTGGATCTTAACAAGGTTCCAGGTAGAGCTTCAACATGCAACAAGAAGAAATGGGAGTGAGACAAAACATTTTTTTGAGCATGCAATTTATTGAAAACAACACTTAAACTGAAACAGGCTGTTTTACAGGAAAAAGCACCTACTATGGCGCGTAAAAAACATCACAGGTGGGATCTGCTTGTCATGCCAGTAACACTGGAAACCATCAGGACCATCATGGTTACATTTTTCTCATCAGAAAATAAAACTGTCTTCCACCTTTCAGTGTCTTGTGTCCAAACAGTCCAAACGGTCAGTTCTGTGGCGTTCAAGGAGACGAGGCCTTTGAAGATGTTTTTTGTTTTTGAAGCCCTTCAGGCTCAGATGCCATCTGATGGTTATGGGGCTGCAGTCAGCACCAGTAACGGCCTTAATTTGGCTCAAGGATCGTCCAGTGTCTTGACGGACAGCCAATTGGATCCTCCGGCTCAGTGCTGGTGAAATGTTTTTGGGTCTTCCACTTGACTTTTTTGTTCATAACCCTCAGGATCATTTAAGAAATTCCAAATGACTGTCTTACTGCATCCCACCTCAGCAGCCATGGCACGCTGCGAGGGACCCTGCTTATGCAGTTCAACAACCCGACCATGTTCAAAAAGGGAACGCTTTTTTGACTTTGCCATCAGAACGTCATGACAGTGTGACTACCTGACAGAAAATGACATTGAATCCACATTTTTGCACAGATTTGGCCTTTTAAAGGCATGTGGTCCTATTGATCAGCTGTAAAACAGCCTGTTTCAGTTTAAGCGTTGTTTGCAATAAATTGCATGCTCAAAACAATTGTTTTGTCTCACTACCATTTCGTTTTGTTGATGTTTAAGCTCTACTTGGAACCTTTTTAAGATCCAACCATTTTGCCATTTTTCAAGTGGTCTTAAACTTTTGATTAGGACTGTATTTTGTAGGATTATATGCTGTCTTTTAAACAGTTCACTCACTTATTATCTTCACATTAATGTCAGAGGGATGTTTCAAGAATGGACACAGTGAGGTAAGACTGTATGTAGTAGAGCAGGATTCAAGATTCAAGATTCAAGATTCTTTGTTTGTCACATGTATAGTTATATGAGTACAACACACAGTGAAATGTGTCCTGAAATGCTCCTCGACTTGTGCAAAAAAGAGAACATTAAAGAGGACATGAACAAATGTCTGGCTAATTTTTATACTGGCCCCGATTTTGTAGTTTTCTTAAGTAAACCAGTTTGCCAACAGTATAATCAGATCAAACAATACTGCAATTTGGTCACGTACTGGTAGGCTGAAAAATCAAAGAACCTGTGTTGTGGAGCTTAGAAAAGTACTATAGATATGACAACCTATAAAAATTGCTCCTTTTTTAGCTCCTTGATGGTATTAAATCCAAGTTGAATCCTCTTCATAAAGCTCCTGTTAATATTCCCTTTAAGGGAAAGAGGTCAGAAAGTAAGCACTTTTCCCAAGATCAGAGTTAGATTATAAGTGTCTGCTGAGGCCAAACACACACACACACACACACACACACACACACACACACACACACACACACACACACACACACACACACTCCATCAAGGTCAATAGTCTCTCAACTTCAATCAGGCGGTGCACGATAGCATCCCTTGACTCTATTTCTCTATTTTGTATGAAGTGATGTCTGAGGTTGGAAGTCAGACATGCAAAGTGCCTGAATCAGCAGATTAAAGTGCTGATTTTAGTGCCACCTTACTCGGTGAGTGGAAACGACACCAGGGGAAGGAGAGAAGTGAACTGGAGAGCTGGAGGACTTTAAATCTTAAGTATGACTGTGCTGACTGCAGAGGGGTGACAGATGAATGAGCATCTCTGGAGCTGCTACATCCAAAGGCCTCAGAAGTCATTTCATTTCTAGGTAGTCCAGAAGTTTGTGTGTTGACACCAGGCCACACTAGAAATGCCAACGTGTACATTTATAACATAATAATAACAAGGAGTTGAACTTTGCTCCCAACAAAAACTAAAAATAAGAAACAGTTTGACCTGCCTTTTAGCCCTCAACAGTGTCAAAGATGGACCTAACCACTGTGATGTCACTCTCTGGTTAGTGAATTCCTGTTATGAAACCTCGAGCTGAGTGTATTTTGAATCTGGATGTGATGAGTGGAACTGAGGACGCTACAGCCAGGATAATCTAATAATGATCGTAACTTACAAAATGAGCTTCATGATTTATTCAGTGAGATTTGAAACTAGCGACTGAGCAAGTAAAGTCAGCAAGAAAACGTTTGCTGAGGTCACAGAATGAATGAGCTGATGGCTGTTTTCCCACACATTCATCGGCCACTTTATTAGGTACACCTCACCTGTTCAACTGCTCTTAACGCAATTATCTAATCAGCCAATCACATGGCAGCTAAGCATCCAAATGGGATTGAAAGTTGATTTAAGTAACTTTGAATTTGGCATTGTTGTTGGTCGGACTGTTTTAGAAACTGCTGATTTTCTGCTGATTTTCCCCACGCAACCTTTAGAGTTTACAGAGAATGGACTGAAAAAGAGAAAATATCCAGTGAGCAACAGTTCACCCAGGAAAAATGTCTTGCTGAGGTCGAAGGAGAATGGCCAGACTGCTTCAAGCTGATTCGAAGCCAACAGTAACACAAAAAATCCCACTCAACCAAAGGTATACAGAAGAGCATCTCAACAGCGGCAGAAGACCACACCAGTTCCCACTTCTGTCAGTTAAAAATAGCAAAACTGAGGCTACAGTTTACACCAACTCACCAAAATTTGAAGATTTGAAAAACGTTGTCTAAACTGATGAATTTTAATTTCTGCTGCAACATTCACATGATCACTGTTAGATCTCAATCCAACACCATATCCCAAAGGTCCTCACCTTTGGGATATGGTGGAACAGGAGATTCTCATCGTGGGTGTGCAGCCAACAAATCTGCAGCAATTGTGTGATGCTGCCATGTCAACATGGAACAAAAATCAACGAGAGATGTTTCCAGCAACTTTTTTGAATCTGTGCCATTAAGAAATGAGACAGCTCACGAGGCAAAAAGGGTCCAAACCAGTACTAGAAAGGTGTACATCATAAATTATGCAGTAAATGTAGCTTTCAAACAACCACAAGTCTTTCTGCAACCACAGGATTTGCCCTCTTGCTGGACATGAGTATGAATAACAGTTTAAGGCACTTCCACATTGGCTTCACTTTTACGACCCAGAAGCTACATTAATCTTTTATCTTGCTTATTCTCTTCAAGTGACACATTTAAATACTGAAAACCAAACAAACCAAAACATACTCATCCTCAAGGGGGGATGAGTCGGACTACAGAGATGAGGTCAACAGACTGACTGAGTGGTGTTCAGTTAATAACCTCCAACTGAACACCACGAAAACTAAAGAACTTATCTTCGACTTCAGGAAGGGCAGAGCAGACCCGGCCCCACTTTACATTCACGGGAACCGTGTGGAGAGGGTACACTCCATGAGGTTTCTGGGCGTGCAGATCTCTGATGATCTCTCCTGGACTGCAAATACGGCGGTGGTAAAAAAGGCCCAGCAGCGTCTCCACTTTCTGAGAGTGCTCAGGAGGAACAACCTGGAGGAGAGGCTGCTGGTGACATTCTACAGAGCCACCATAGAGAGCATCCTAACGTACGGCATAACAACATGGTATGCAGGGTGCTCAGCTGCAGACAGGAAAGTACTGCAGAGGGTCATTAACACAGCCCAGAAGATCACTGGCTGCTCTCTGCCCAGCCTGGAGGTCATTGCAAACTTTCGGTACCTCAGCAGAGCTGGCAATATCATCAAGGACCATTCTCACCCCAGCAATCATCTGTTTGAACTATTACCGTCAGGCCGACGGTACAGGTCACATAAAACCAGGACAAACAGATTCAGGGATAGCTTCTTTCCCAGAGCTATCACCGTAGTAAATAAACACAAAAACAATTGAACCTGCTTAGCTATATCATACTGTCACTGTCATTATATTATGCTGCTATTCATACTGTCATTATATTAATGCTGCTATCCTGTATATATATCGTACTTACTATTGTTTGAGTGCTTACGATTGTTTTATTGTACCTTCTATATTTTACATTTATATTTATTATTGTATTTTGCACCAAGGGAGTGGCACTCCAATTTCGTTGTACCCTGTACAATGACAATAAAGGCTATTCTATTCTATTCATACATCAAAATATCAGGCAACAATATTTTTTTGTAATTATAGCTCATAGTTCAAAGTTTATGAAAAACTTCACCAACTGAAAAAAAATCTTCCTTGAACACATCTGTATAAAACACATTGATAGTGTTATTTGTTATCAGTTTGTGGAAACATTTCCAACTTTGATCTTCTGATACTCAAATGTGTATAGATTGGATCTGATTTGGGAGGATAAATAACATGTATGGTTGCTGTTTGATATTTAAAACTTCTTATTATTCAACCTCCCCTTTATATTTTAGGTGCCAGAGGCGATTGGTTTGTGTTTTGAGATTTTTTTTTTATATTTCTGTTTTTCTTTTGTTTTATAAAATGAAAGTAACAAAGAAAAATTAAGTCAATACCATAAATCAGACTACAGACTTTAATATTACAGGATTTTTATTTAATGCAAATTATGAGAAATGAAATATGTTTCAGTATTTATATATAAATAAACAAAAGCCTGTTTATATAAAGGCCCTGTTGTGAAATAGTGCCAGTCACTGTTTTAAAGTCATTAAGAGTTGCATAAGGGTATTTGTTGACCCCTTTTAAGACTTTGCGGTCTTTCTATCCTGAGCCCTCCGGGTTTCCGTAGAGCCTGTCACAACAACGGCAGCAGCTGAGCCGGGCCTGAGAGCAGGAAACAAATAAGAGGTCTCACTCTGTTGTAGTTTCTTTTTGAAGCTTGCCCATTGGACTGTGTGTGGCATTTAAACCTTACATTTGTGAGGAAAAACTCAATATTCCTATTTCTATGCTGTTTTAAAAATGTTCCCACTCTGCCAGTCTGCCCCAGGGGCTCCTGCTTTTGGGCATGCTCAAAACACCTCACATCCAGAGGCATCCCAGAAGTGCTGTTGTCAGAGGTAACTTTGCCCTTGGTCTCCTCAATTGGTCCTCGGTAAGGGGCCACACTGAGTTAGATTCAAACTACCCTTGTGAAGTTAAAAACATTGCTTTACCTCACTCTGGAGTCAAGTTGTGGATAACCTGCACAAGGAACCATGAGGATCCAGTGCTCCGGTGGATAAGATGCAGAAGCCCTGGCGGTCCAGGATTAAAGTCCACAATTTGTGCTCTTGAGCAATAGTTCTCCAGGCTTTCTTCAGATCTTTTAAGCATCTGATTGGAAAAACCATGACACTGGTCCCAAACACACTGCCAATGCAGTAAAAGTATACCTGGATAGAAAAACACACTGTCAATCATCAGTCATGGATTGGCCTCCCCAGAGCCCGGACTTCAACATTATTGAAGCATAATGTGTGGGATCATCTTGACAGAGAACAGAACAAAAGGCAGAAACATCCAAAGAAGATCTTTGGATCCTAGAAAAATTTTCCTAGAAAAATACACTGATGTGAGAAGTGGCTCATTTTTGCACAGTGCTGTATTTACTGTTAGTTTTTTGTCTATAATATACATGTCTGCCTGACTATGTTCGTCCAATATGTTGTATTTTAATCTGTGAACTTTCTACTGATGCCCTGACACTTTCCCGCCTATGAAACCCTGCTAATATGGCAGATAATACGAATCTGTTGAAATCTCCCAACTTGTGATACCAGCAACACGTCCTATAAAAATATGTGTGCTGTCCCTTTAAGGCGCGCTCTCTTCGTTGCGGCTCGCTCCCGCGGAGGAGTGGGACCTCCTGACAGTTGGACGATCTTCAGCGTGTCAACATTAGAGAAATGAACAGCAGACAGGTCTAAACGCGCTAACTACCGCGTGTGTCAGCGGCCTCTTTAGGTGAACACCTCGAGGAGCAGCGCAGACGGCCGGCTGGTGAGGAAATTTATCTTTAAAAAAGGTATTTTTAAAATCCAGAAAACAGCGCAGCGACACCTGTGGTTTCAACTAGCTCTGTGGCTAATCAGCTAATGTTATCTACCAGCGGCTAATAACAGATGCCTGAGGAGTTTTAAGGGGTTCAATACATAAAAATGTGCCCTTGTCACTTTTATTGTGACATCCCAGTCTGTTGGCTTGAGTTTCAGGGGTTTCCTTCTGGATATTCCCCCATAGTTCAGTTACTGTGGCTGCGAGGTGGACTGATAATGTTTGACTGTTTGTACTTTTGCTTTCAGAACCGTAATTAGCAGCAGCAGCGGCGGCAGCAGGAGGAGGAGGAATAGGAGGAGTCCTAAATCTGATATGCTGATAGAGGAGTATCAACCCCACTGATGGAAACCCAGAGTAAGAGGTAGGTCTACCCAGAGTCATCCCCCTCATCCTCCTAGTTCTCTGCAGGATTATGCCACTCAGCTGGCTGCCTGTGATCACCATGTGACATCGCCTAAGGATGGAGTTGTTGTGCTCACTTCTGCTTTCACTGACAAAACATCTGTTGTTCAGAGAAATGAGGGGCGTGGGGATCAAACGCCTACTGAGGCAATTTGTCTGCGTCTGCTCTGCTTTATCAGCCACCCACGCACCTCTGATTCTAATTTTCTGTCGTGTTTTTCCTCAGTTTTGTTAGATGAGGTTCTAAATACAAAATACAGTACCCAGTTCCCTACATCTCTTAGGGAAAGATCCTTAGACTTCCTTCCTAATTCACTCTTGCTAATTTCTACGATTTCTCTCCCCTAGCTCTGGGGACGATGGCAGCGGCGGCGAGCGAGGACTGCTCCACTCTTGGAAGGGCTACTCTTACAGCGTCACCCCAGAGAGGCTGCTCCTCCCCCGGCCGGTCCTCCAGGTTGCTCTGGGTTCGCAGCATGGCGTTCTCCTGGTGGAAGGTGAAACTTCTTTTCTTTTGGAGGGACATGTTTATGACTTGTCACAGAGTCATAGTCGATACTTAAGCACATCTTCATGAATTAATTCTGTCTTTACTGTTTGTATTGATCAGAAGTCATGCTTTTATGTTGTGATTTCTAATTCTTTATTCTGATTTTTTTGGATAAATCAAAGTTAACCCACACTGCTTGTCTGTTGTTACATCTGTGCAGGGGGACAGGTGTACAGCTTCGGCGAGTTGCCGTGGAAGCAGAGTCAAGTGCCAGAGCCAACCAAACCGACCCTGGAGAGCGCGCTCAGTGGGCAGCGGGTGGTCACAGTGGCAGCCGGAAGCTTTCACAGCGGGGCAGTGACGGAGGATGGCGGCATCCACATGTGGGGGGAGAACAGTGCGGGACAGTGTGGCTTGTCGGGCCTCAGCACTGTTCCCAACCCGACTCCCGTCGCGCTGCAGGACTTGGACACTGTCACTGTCCCCCCGCAGATGGCGCCAGTGCTGGAGCTGGCTTGTGGGGAGAAGCACACCCTGGCTCTGTCGGTGCAGCGTGAGGTGTGGGCGTGGGGCAGCGGTTGCCAGCTGGGCCTCAACGCCGCCGTCTTCCCTGTGTGGAAGCCTCAGAAGGTGGAGCACCTGGCGGGTCGGTATGTTTTACAGGTGGCCTGCGGGGCATCTCACAGCCTCGCTCTGGTGCGCTGCCTGGGGTCTTACGATGGCCACCGGCCTCATGTGGACAAATGTGGGAGGTGTAACGAACTGCTCTACACCATGACAGACAAAGAGGACCACGTCATCATCTCTGACAGCCACTACTGCCCGCTTGGCGTGGAGCTGACCGAGGATGACGGCAAGCTGGAGGCTCCCACTCCCACCACAGGTCTCAAAACATCCCCATCAGAGCCTGTCCTCCCTTCCTACACCTCAAAGTCAGAGTCCCTGGCAGCGACTACAGATGCTGACCCCACCTCTGACCCCTCCCAACCTCAGGCCTCTGAGGAAGGGAAAGCATCTTTGGTTAATGGGGTGCTCCAGGCCTCAGACTCAGACACCTCGGCTCTATCTGGAGGTGAGAGTGATGCTGTTGCCGGGGCCAAGAGCTCACCGTATCCAGACGAGCAAGCCGTGAAGGACTACCTGAAGAAGCTGTCCGACAACACGCAGACGGACACAAAGGCGAGCGGAGGGCTGAACGCTCTGCTGGTGAGCAGCGTGACAGTAGAGAGAAAAAAACGAGTATTTGGGTTTTTTTAAATTCCCTAAATCTGCTACTTAAATCTATTTGAAGTAGATTTTGAAATGTCTTGTTAGATAATCATGAGATCTATTTCGACCAAAATAACTGAGCAGGCTTGGTCACTGCTGTTATCCTTTAATGCAATAGTACTTGAAAAATCAGACGCCATGATTGCTGGAGTGACTTCAGCTTGTGGTTTACCTCCCCCTTTTGTAAACTTGGAGCAGACGAGTTTAAGCTACAAGTCAGCAAACGGGTGGGTCTGAAACATCAGTGGAGGAACTTCCTGCTGGTGTAACCGGTGTGATTCTGCGTTGTGTGATTTTTTAAAAAAAAAAAAAAAAAAAAAGGTAAAAGAAAGAAAGACCTCCAAGTAAATAGCTTGCCCACTCCAGCTCCTACGACCAAATACAAACAGTGGGGAAGAGGGTTAGCTCAACCCACCACAACTTCCAAGCTAGCAAGAAGTATATATTCATGCTAGCATTTATGGCGCCTAAAACACATTTATGATATACACATACTACACACTTATAACATCTAACAAAAAAACAGGCATAATAATGACAATAATTGAACTAAGACTGCAATCAGAAACATCCGGGTGGATAAATATGCATTATATGAGCGTTTTACAGTGTTGGGAAAGAAATTACACCAACCTCTCCCACAGGGGAAGTGTAGAAAAGGGGAGAGGCAAAAGGGGTACACTGTATTTATAGTGTTGCACCAAAGAAGAAGAAGAAGAAGAGAATGAGGAGGGGCTCTAACTGATAATGAACGTAACTACTGGCTTGGAGGTCCTAAAAGTCGGGTATAAAAGGAACGGTTTGGGGGTTTAGAACACATTCTGTGTAATTATAACAATGTGATTTATGACCCTGTTACACTGGAACACAGGAAAGTTGCTGCCACAGTTTCACTTCAGACTTCATCTGTTCCAATATAGGAAGCAACAGCTATGGTTTAGGAGCAGACTCCAGCAGGTCATGGGGCCATGTTGACAACTTAATCTTAAACTTCTCAAACTGTTTCTGGATGTTTCTTGTTAAATATTTGCTTATCTGCTGTAATTTGAAGTCCGGAGCAACTGCTTTTAGAAGTAGAAATAACTGAGGAATGGCCTTTGTGAAGTTTTAGAATTATGTGGTCATTAGAAAAAAAGAAAAGAAAACAGCAAAAGTGGCATTTGTGTGATTAATGAGTTTGTGTAAAAAGTGTAGTTGCCCACAGGTGTTGACACCAATGCGTACAAATAGTTTTTTTGTGCAGCCATAGTCAGTTTCACCTGTATACTGTATAAAACATGATGGAAGCTTGTTTCCACTTCCTGTTGACTAAAATAAAAATTTTGAGATGATAAATCAGTGACAGAAACGAGCTTCCAGAAAACATAGAAGAAACTTTCAGGTGTGTGGGGAAAAGACAGACGCACCGCTCATCACCACATCGTGGTTTTGTTTTGTATGGATTCTGGTTAAAATAAGAAACAGTGCATCACACACGATATGTTCAAGGATAACTGCAAAGTTCAAAATCTGACCATTAGGCTTGTTGTTTTATTCAGCTTGTGGCTACGATAACTGCGTGATTTTTGACAGTATTTGTTTATTGATTCTAAAATACTGCCAGTGTAGTGTGAAGCCGTTTTTTTGCCAGAACAAAAGCATCAGGATGGGAGACCACCACTCTTTAAAATCTAATGACGGCTTTCACTCAAAAATTTATTTGAAAAGTCACAAAAAGCTACAACTTCCCGTCTTCCACTCAAACTCCTTTAAACTTGTGACCATGTTTCACTTCTCTTCCAGCCCTCACCTGGAGGACTGATCTCCTCCACGCCCACCTCGGCACTCAACAACCTGGTTGCCTCCTGCGCCTCTGCAGTGGGCGAGCGGGTGGCCTCCACCTACGAGGCCCTGTCCCTGAAAAAGATGATGAACTTCTACCTCCCCTCAGGGGCCTCGCGGTCAGGAGGATCCCCTGGAGTGGTCGATAACTCTGCTGAGCGTGTCCGCCAGGAGGACTCTATGCAGGGGAAGAAGAGCTCCAGCACAGGGGACATCCGTGAAGAGGAGGCAGAGGGTCTGCGGCGCCGCCTATCACTGCCAGGGCTGCTCTCACAGGGTAGATACGCTGTTCACCTCTTATCCTCCTCCTATGGCCTGTTGCGTAAGTACGCCTTGCGCTCGTGCAGGTCGATGGCAGTCCGTGCACGCTTCAGGCTTCATTATTGAACTTGTGAGCTCAGTGTTGTGGCATGCTTCGTGCCCATGTGATGTTTCTGTCATATTCAGCACAGTGTCACCTCCAGCCAGTCCATCTCTGATTGGCAGTGAAGTGCACGTTTTGTTTTTTACAATTTTTACAATAACCAGGCCTGATTGATTGTAAAGATACAGATGACTTGTTTTGTTCAAGGTTTTTAGGAGTATTCTTGTGTATATGCAAATGCACTTACCAGTATTATGAACGTGTCGCAGATGGTATTCTGGAAGATTTCTTTTTAATTGCTTTGAAAGCAAAAAAGTTTGTACAATTCTAAAAGCTTAAAATATTTGGTGTGCTCATTTCTAGTCTTCAGCACAGTCTGAACTCTCTTAGGCAGCTTTCTTGGCATTTCTTTAAGTAGTCTTCAGGAATAGTTCTCCAGGCTTCTTGAAGGACATTCAAAGCTCTTCTTTGGATGTTTCTGCCTTTTGTTCTGTTCTCTGTCAACATGATCCCACACTGCTTCAATAATGTTGAGGTCTGGGCCCTGGGGAGGCCGATCCAAGACTGATAGAGTTCCACTGTGTGTTTTTCTATCCAGGTATGATTTTACTACATTAACAGTGTGTTTGGGATCATTGTCATGCTGAAAAATGAAGCTGTTACCAATCAGATGCTTTTTGGATTGTATTGCATTGTGGATCAAAGTCTGATGGTACTTTCCTGTGTTGATAATTTCACCACTTTTGACAAGATCCCCAACACCACTGGCTGAAATGCAGCTCAAACCTAACAGAGCCTTCACAGTGTTTCACAGATGGCTGTAGACGCTCATTGTTATATCTCTCCTAACCTCCTGCGTACAATTTCCAGTGTGGAATCATCTCTCCATCAGACTGATGGTTCTTATGTAATTTTCGTACCTCCGCGTTTTCTCCCTGTTTTCCTTCCTTAAGGTTGGCATCTTGACAGCCACCCTTGTACTGAGACCATTTCTGTTGAAGCTTTAGTGAACAGTAGATGGATCAACTGAAGGTCCAGATGCATCTGTCAGGTCCTGTGTCTTTAATGGAATTTTTCCTAATGTTTCCTAACAACATGACTTTCATGTTGTTTTAATTCACTGTAGATAGTTATTAGACCCCCACTTCACAGCATGCTAGGATTTTTAGGAATCACCTTCTTTGTGCAAAAATACTGTTTTCTATCAGACTATCTATCAGTGTTATCTTTCAGATTTTTCATAGGTTTAATTAAAGAAATGGCAACATACAGTAACAAAGTGCCTAAAGATAAAAATTTAAAGTTGGATCTTGAGTTGTCTGTTATGTGTAGCTGCAGCACTGGTTCACCCCTTGACTTAGGAGCCTTCTTTATACTTGAATGATTCATAGGTCAGTGTTAAGTGGCTGAATAAACAAAAAACATTCCTCTGAAAATGGTCAGGTACAAGGACTGGAATGAAAATGAGTGAAAAAGCAGCAAAAGAAAACCTTTGAAGGACCTTTAGAAAGCCTGGAGAACTGTTGCTCAAGAGCACTTTAAAAAATGACAAGAAAGTCAAGTCATCTGTTTAATGTGTGTGACTTGTATAAGGGTCAAAGGTCACTACGCCACTTATTAATTATTAACAGATGTATCCAAACAAATGAATAACACACCAAATCTCTCTCTCTCTCTCTCCCTCTCACACTCACTCACATAGCCATCAACGTTTTCATTGGGGAAAAATATATTTTAGTTCTAAAAGCAAGCAAAATGCTGCTGAAATTATCACCTCCCCCTGGCAGCGTGCTTTAGAAAATGGCAGCAAGAACAAAAGGATTTAGGAGATTTAATAGAGCAGAATGAAGGTTTTAGGTGTGATTTAGAGAGAAAGGTGTTTGGTGCATTATGGGAAAGCCCTTTGCTTCTGAGTGACCCCGAGCGGGAATTAGATGGATGGACTTTCCCTCTGCCTGTCTGTCATCATATCTTTCTTTCCTCACAGAGGGAGCCTGACACGGTTGCCTGTAGATTTCATCATTGGGTCATAAGCTGACATCTTATGACTGTCAGTTTTTAAAGACCTGATAGATAAGGTTTGATGAGGAAACCCTAAAAACTGCCAGACGAGTTCACACAGACACTTTATACACGTGCTAACAGCCAAATCAAGAGTTCGGAGGGTGTAGGTGATTATCGTTAGGCCTTTGAGAAAGAGTGGTGAATTAGAGTGCAAGCAGGGTGGAGCAGGTAGAGATGAGTGTCAGGATTGATTTGTGACAGAAGGATAGTGGCGAGACTGAAAGAGAAGGTTTATGAGATGGTAGCGAGACCTGGTATGGTGTAGGTTTGGAGACGGTGTCACTAACAAAAAGACATGAGGTTAAAGGTGTTCAGATTTTCCCTGGGAGTCAACAGGATGGACGGGATTAGCAAGGAGTACATCATAGGGACAGCTCAGGTTCAGCGGTTTAGAGACAAAGTTGGAGACAAGGCTGAGATGGTTTGGACCTGAGAAAAAGAGGAAGACCTCAGAGACTATTTGCAGATTTAGGGAAGGAAGACATGCAGAGGGTTGGTGTGACAGAGGTGGATGTTAGAAATGAAGCCAGATGTAGGCGGTCACTGTGGCGATCCGTAAAGGGAAGAAGATTAAAATGAGGAAGACATAGATGTGGGTCCAGATCTTGGTGCTAGTAGCAAGTATTTAAATGAAAACTTGAAAGACCGGAGTGGAGAAGGTTTTGCATGGGACGCATGGAGGTAAACAGCCTATCTGCAGCCTCGAAGGAGGGATGGCGTGGGTCCATATCCATTGTTGAAACCATCGACTATCAACTGATAATAATATTTAATGAATTTGCATTCATAAAGAGTGGCTGGTGCTGGATATCAGTTATCTGCTGTCTGGATATCCTGAAAATTGATCCTGTTTCGACCAAAGGCTAAGCTGACTAGCTGCTTTGTTCCACAATTGGCACGGTAACACTAATGTGTACTGTGGCTAACAGCTCAGCAACCAGCTGATTTGGATCACCTGGTCTGGAGATCGCAAAGGACACGGCCTTCTTCCGGACTTCCTGTACATCTGCATGTTCTTTGTTTTTGTTCAGTTTAAGTTACACAACACTCTGACCACCATCTCACCCTGCTCACATTTACATGACTGATACTTGTGGTAAAGGCTTGTGTTCTTTCCAGTTTTGTCCTAGTAGCCTTTCATGTGCCAGAGCATGCTGGGAAACTCCAGTTAGTTGCACCTAACAGCTAAAATGCTGCACATGTTGCTAATGTACTACTTGGAACCTTCTTAAGATACTTTAAACCAGGGGAGTGATGCACTTCCTGCCTCACACATACAACAAGTAACCTACAATAACCTTTTTACTCGGGACAGGAAAAACTTTTGACTTTGAAAGTTGACCGTCTGAATTTTTGGAGCTCAGGGCTTCCATACATTTGGGTGTTTGTCATGTGTTTAGTGGCTGATGTGTCTCTGTGCAGGCTTGCCTTTCTTTTTAAACTCCTGTTTGTTTGGCTGAACTTTACACCCTAAACTGATTCTCATCATTTTATTATCTCGTTAAAAATTCAGCTTGAACTTTTTCATTCAGCCGGAAGCTGGTAATTAGAATATTAAGGACTGAAAATAACAGAGGAAAATCCTGAAGCTGTTTAAATGTCTGTGCAGTGGACAGACCTCTGTCTTTGACTTCTGCAGTGTCACCGCGACTGCTAAGGAAAGCCGGTCGTCCCAAAATGCGAGCTGTCGCCCTCACCCCTCTGGGAGGGGCCGTCCCCGAGGACCATCAGGTGCTGCCCACCCTGCAGACAGAGGTGTGGAGCTGGGGCCATGGCGAGCACGGGCAGCTGGGACACGGAGACAACCTGGCCAGGTAGGACACACCTGTCACAGTTTATAACAGGATGTCTGCACCATAAAGGCAAATGTTCAAGGTCATCGATGACTAGCCTTCAGTTAAGCACACATAATGAGTACAGATTAGAGCCTGACCAATATATCGGCCAATATTACCTATTCGCCGATATGTCAGTATCGTCCGTTTAACATCCGATAAATGAAAATTTAAAAAGGTAAATGAAGAAGAGGGTTTGATGTTGCATAGTTTGCTCTTCAGAGGAAATTTTGCAACACGTGGTTTGAACACCACAAACAACAAGCAGCTGATCTGAGCAGTCGTGCCAAATGAGTAATCCAGGACTTGTGACAATGAAAAGAAAAATTGTTTTTAAACTGCGTTTTCAAATTATGATAATAAAAACTTATATCTACACCTAACAAATGTTAGGGAAATTTGTTTAACCGAAAATATCAGCTGATGTATCCAGTTGTTTGATCACCAGGTATCGGTCTTAAAAATATCAGTTGTCCTCTGATACAAGTTTTTAGGCTGGATTTTTATTTTTTTTTTGCTGTTGTCTTGACAATGAACTCACGTCTGTGTTTACATAGCATGTCATTAACTCTGATATAAACCAGCAGTGTGTTGTGTCTTTGCAGACTGCAGCCGCTCTGCATCAAGAGTCTGAACAACAAGGAGGTGGTGCGGGTGGCGGCCGGCGCTCACCATTCCCTCGCGCTGACGGCTCAGTCTCAGGTTGGTCATTGAATCCAAGTAGAAAAGTAGAAACTATATTTTAAAAGGATGAGCAGTTCTACATCAACAGGGATTTTTTTTTTTTTGTTTGTTTGTTTTGTTTTTTCATCGTTTGTTTTGACATTAAAAGCACAAAAGCACAGATCAGCAATGTCATGATCATCCAAAACTAAGAGGTGGATGTATATCCATAACCCTGACGCCACAGTGACCAATCAGGATCCAGAAATAAGCATGAAAATAAACCTGCTGTTGCCACAGAGCAGCGACATTAACCCTGTCGGTTTTGGTGTCTTCCTATATCAACGCCATTACTACTAATCGAAAAGTATATAGATATGACAGGAAATAAAGAAAAGCATCATGAAAATATTTAGTGTTTTCATTCAGAGACTGCGTGTGTGTGTGTACTTTATACCTTCCAGGTGTTTTCATGGGGCAGTAACAGCTCCGGTCAGCTGGGACACATGGAGTCACCGAGCACCGTCCCCCGCCTCGCCAAGGTCAGGAGACCATCACTTTTTTCCCGTTCATGCACATCAATCGTGTAAGTTGGTGTTTTTCAACATCTGCTTTCCTCATCCAGCTGTCAGAGGGGATCCGAGTGTGGGACGTGAGCGCGGGAGAGAGGCACACCCTGCTGCTCGCAGATGGAGACTGCATCCAGCCCATCATTTACTACAGCGGGCAGCAGGTGAAGGAGGGTGAGGAGGAGGGGGGTAATGAGAAGGCGCTCCATCAGCAGGGAGGAGGAGAGGAGGAAGAGGAGGAGCAGGCGGGGGGCTACACCCAGCAGCCTGTTTTGCTGCCCTTCTGCATGAATGTACGTGGTTTAATGCTACAGTTTCTTGCTTTTAGCTCAGCACTTAGCTTCAGGTTGTGTGTCGGTACGAGTGTGAATGTGTGTTTCTTGTGTTTTTCCCAGCTTGGTTATGTGAGCAGTGTGTTCGCGGGTGGGCGGCGGTGCGTGGCGCTCTCTGACAGGAATGTGATGGGCTTCATCGCCAGCCTCCACGAGCTCGCGTCAGCTGAGAGGAGGTTTTACTGCAAGCTGTGTAATGTCAAGTCTCAGATCTTACGCCCCCTGCTGGAGCTGGGTAAGAAGGACACATCAGGAAGACAAAGGTTTTCCCAAAGTTTAAAAAAGTTTTCAGCAACCCTGATTTTCTTCTTTTCCCTTCCCATCCTTCTCCAGAGTCTCTGAGCTCGGCCCTCGGGCAGGTCATCTTCGGCCTCCTGCAGACGCTGGCGAGCAGGTTTGGCCGGCTGTGTCACCTGACTGGGCAGCACGCCACCAGCCTCACTGCCAACCTGCGGCGTGGTCGTGAGGTCAAAAGCCTTCTCATCCTGGAGCACACCAGTATTTTCCTCGACTGTTACCATGAGTACGTGTCCAGAAACAAAACACAACTTGCTAAGAGTTTAAATCCTTTAACACTTTTAATTTTTGTGTTTACGTATGAAGTTACTGCAGCGCCGTCGGAAACTTCCAGGTGATGGGAGGCTTCCAGGCTCTGACCAAACCATCCGTGTGAGTGCACACAAACTATTTCTGCCATTAACTCCACATGTTTAAAAAAGAAAAACAAAAAGGTGAATCCTTTATGATGAATTGGTGGTGATTTTCTCGTAGAGACTTGTTTGGGAAAAGTCCGGAGCTGCTCCAGAAGCTGTCAGAGTGCAGCGAGGAGAACCTCACCACGGCCGACCTCCTGGTGGTGCTCTTCTACCTCCCTTCACGCCACCTTCACGAATACAGCCGGCTGCTGCTCAAACTGGCCACCTGCTTCGAAGTGGTAGGTGGAAGAAACACGAGCAGCAGCGCATGTGACCTCAAAGTTTGTATTCTGTTATTTTCTCTTTTTACTAAGATAATGTTTCATCTTGTGTTGTCATTTCTACACAGTTTAATCTCCTTATTTTATAGTAACTTGGATATTTCTAACAAGTGTTTGGTGTTTACACAGCCTTCACTTTCCTCCTTAATAAATACTGGCATACAGGAAATTATTTGTATACTTGCAAAATATATAAAGATGTTTTTGTGATATTGAAAGATATAATCCTTATCTTTATAGGTTTCAGATTTTTGGCCTAAATTAACTACTTTTTTTTTTTTTTTTTTTTTTTTTTAGTGTTCCACTGAGTACCAGAAGCTTCAGGACAGCTGCTCTAAGTTTGAAGCTTCAGTCCTGCAACTGAAGCGAAAAAAGAAAGAGGCCGACTACACCGTTCACTTCTGGAAGATCTTTCCTGGAAAAATGACGGTAAACTCTCTGTCCTCATCTTCTGTATCATTGCTCCCACTAAGCCTTCCACGTTCAGTCCCAAGGTGTCATGTGACGCCCCATAATGCCAATTGGCATCCTTGTGTGTCTTCAGGACTCTCTGCGGAAGCCTTACCGGCGGCTGATCTGCGAGAGCAGCAACAAAAGTCTGACCCTACAGAATGCCGGCAGGTTCTCCGTCAACTGGTTCATCCTGTTCAACGATGTTTTGGTCCACGCACAGGTTAGACCCACACGGACACACGCGCTCACACTGAACGCTCCCGTCACTTCTTCGCCTCTTTCACCTTTATGAAGCCATCATATTTCAGACACTGTAACCTGGTGTGTTTCAAGCGTTTGTGTGTGCTTGCCTCCGTGCTGTCAGGGCGTGGCGCCTTGTAAAAATCTTGTAAGTATGCGGCCAGCAGCAAAACTCAGCATAGCGACCCCAACTCACCCTATCTCCCACCTCCTCCTCCTTGTTGTGTGTGTGTGTGTCTGTGTGTGTGTGTGTGTGTGTGTGTGTGGGTGTGTGTCTTGGTTTTCTCGCAGGGGGACCCTGTGTGATAACATATGGTCCTGTTGGACACACTTACCAAGGTGGACCCCACCCCCCAAATATCTGAATGAGTTTATGCTAGTGATGCACCTGTGCTACAACAAATATCGGTAATACTTTGTAAACGACCTGCAACTGAGGGTTTAATTCAACTGTAATTAAAAGATATTTTCCTGTATTTTACTTGAAATTACAATTTAATGATATTTACCTACAAACACTTAAAGGTACGCTAGGATAGGGGGTAATAAGTTAGGTTTTTACAGGAAACAAAGAAATAATTATACTGATTATATATAAAATGATTATACCAATAGTTATAAAATATTTTTTTAAGCGTACGAATAAGTTCCAACACTTTACAACCGTTTGAAATCAGACTGAATAATTTAGATAATAGTGATTTTTTTTTTTTTTTTTTTTTTTTGCCCTGTTCATTGCGCACAGAGATTTCTCCAGAATTTCCAGATTCTCTGAATATCCTGATGATTTTCTTTACTGTAGATGTGAGACGGTCACAGTATCTGCAATTTTACATTGTTCTGAAATTATTTCACAATTCAGACAAACGTTTTTTCGCACATTGGTGAAACTCTCCCCACTTTAACTTCTGAGGGTGCTGTCTTTCTAAGATGCTCTCTTCCTACTCAGTCTGCCAATTAACCTAATTGAAAAGCTAAATGTTCCTCCAGCTTTTTTTTTTTTTTTTTTTTTCTGTGGGTAAGTACCACTTACTTTTCCAGCCTTTTGTTTCCGTCCCACCTTTCTTGAGACTTGTTGCTGCCATCAAACTCAAAATGAGCGAATATTTTTCATGAAACAGTCAAATGACTTCAAATTAGTTCACACATTTGATATATTTTCTATATTCTAATGTGAGTAATAATGTGAATGGGTTTATGAGATTTGCAAATCATTTCTTTTCTTTCTTTTTTTTTTGCGATAAAGTGGGTTGCATGAGCTCAGTGGAAGGCAGCTATGTTCTCTCTGCTTACAAACATTTACACGGAAAGACAAAGGAGGAAATTTTGCACTAAAATATTTTAAAAACTTTTGGAAACGCACACGTGTTTACAGCGGTTTGCCTCGTGTTTCGCACTCGTTGAGACAATATCAGAACCTGTGGGTGCATCACTACCTAAACTACGTGAATATGTCCACTGATGCCCAGCCTCCATCCCCTCCTCTGCCCTTCGCCTGCTCCCCACCTTTGGGATTCTGCTTGGAAAGATGAACGGACAGTAAACAAAGCTCTTTTAAATCTGCTCTGACACACTTCTGTTTGTCTTCCTCATTGGAGTCTAAAATTTTTCATGTTAAGTTCTCCTTTCCCGGTAAAGGCTTGGTTTCTGCTGTTGGCTGAAAGCACAAATCTGTTTCCATTTAAAGTGTTAAAATACCAACAGTTCCTGGTTCACTTCTCCAAAGCAGTTTCCTTTCCCCTCTCCTTGCTTGTTTTCCTTTTTTGTTCTGTTTAATATTCTTCTTCATTCCTCTTCATCATCTCTAATGTGATTGTTGTGTGCATCTCCGCGCTCCCTGACTGGCGCCTCCCTTGAATCATCCTTGTCTTGTCAGTGTTTAAAAAGCCAGAAATGCACAAACAAGTTTGACCATTTAAACGCCTTCAGCAGCAGCTGTTAGCAGGACAGACAAAGTAGTGTCTGAAAGCAGAAGACCCAAGCATCCTAATGAATGAGAAGCCAAAAAAAAGGATTAACTTTCTCTTTAAAGACATGAGAACAACTGCTTTAGTCTGATGTTTAATCTTGGGTTTCTGTTTTAACCTTAAACATGTTTTTATGGAAGTTAATATTAATATTGTCTATTTTATACTTGTTTATGAGCCTGAAATACAAATAGTTAATTTTTACAATTATTCTTTAAAAAGAATAAACTCTCTCTGCTGTTATTCTCAAAACAGTGGATCCAGAAGTAGAATTTCAGCCTTATAATCATCGTATTCTCATAAAAAGTGGGATTATGATGCCTGATGTTACCAGTACAGTCTGAAACAGAGTTACTGTAGCGCAGGTCACTAAAAACAGACAATAACAATAAGCAAAAGGTAATAAATAATGGTGTCTAAAGCAAGCAGTGGTTTACAGATATAAAAATTTGGACTTTATGATGTTGTCGTTCCCAGTTTGCTTGTTCTCCTTTAAGCGTCCCAGTCGTTGGTGAAGTCTGTCGATCACCTGATGTGCTCATTCGTAGTGGTTGGGCTCATGTCGCTGTCTCTCTCATTCACCGTCAGTGCTTATATTCTCTTTGATGCCTTCTCTTCTTGTCTCTCTTTTCCATTTTATCTTGTTATCCTCCCTTCATCATTTTTTCTCCCCCAGTTCTCCACCCATCACATCTTCCCTTTGGCCACGCTGTGGGTGGAGCCGATCCCAGAGGAGGACACGGGCCTGTAAGTTGGTTTAGTTGCAGATTTTCTATGGTAATTGAAGGAATTTCACAGGGACCTTTTGGAGTCATTATTACACAAACCTTATCTTTATAGTTATATTTACAGTACTTTGCAGAAGTTTTGAGCCAGGAAACTATGTTACTAAGAAAATGGGAAATGGGTGCACTGAAAATACATGGAAATACAATAGGCAAAAACAGAGTTTGGACAATTCTAACAAGCTTGAAAGTCAATATTTGGTGTGACCACCTTTATTCTTCAACAGAGCCTGAACTCTCCTAGTCATCCCCAAACCATGACCAAGTCTCCACTCTTATTTACATTTTTAAAAAGGATCATGCTTAGTTTTTAACTTCCTCTTTTAAAGAGCCTGAGGTATGAACGTTACATAAGAACTGGATTGAAAAGCAGTGATAACAGGTCTGATGGAGTGATGAATACAGATTTGACATTCTGGGGTTCAGATTATCGTCAGTATGTAGGGAGGAGGTAAGCAGAGAGGTACAACAGTAAGTGTCTGTAAAATACAGTAGAGGCTCTGTCATGGTTTGGAGCTGCATTTCAGTCAGTGGTGTTGGAGATTTTGTCAAAATTAATGAATTATGAACTCAAAAAGTACCATCAGACTTTGACCCACCTTGCAATACCATCTGGAAAGCATTCGATTGGAAACAGTTTAATTTTTCAATATGACAATGACCCCAAACACACTTCCAATAAAGTAAAAGCATACCTGGAAATAAAAACACAGTGGAACACAATCAGTCATGGATCGGCCTCCCCAGAGCCCAGACCTCAACATTATTGAAGCAGTGTGGGATCATGTTGACAGAGAACAAAACAAAAGACTTCAAGACTTTTGCACAGCACCGTATTATATTTATGCAACTGTTATTACATGGGCACATGAAGCAGAGATACTATTCCATTGTTCCTGGGAAATACTTGAATGTTTACATTCTGACCCCTCAGTAACTCATCATCAGCAGTGAGGGCTGGATCTGACCGAGAAACTGAGGGGCATTGCATGTTCATCGTAAAGCATATTCTTCTTTAACATCCTTTTATACAATAATAGGGACCATAGTTTACAAAATGAACCTCATGATTTATTCACTAAGATTTGAAACTAGTGACTTGGAGCATAATATGGAAAGTGTTTACTGAGGTTTAATTCAAGGGAGAAGTAGGGTCATTTTGTCATAACTTGTAAATATCCATGTCTTGATATTTCCTCATTGTTGCATGTGTAGTTTTTATATTGTGGTAAAACAAAGGGTATCTGTGCGTGTAGGTATGGGTTAAAGGTGATCACTCCTGAGGAGACGCTCACCCTGCTCGCCTCGTCTCCCATGGAGAAGGTAAATCTTTAAAAGCTGATGTTTACCTTTTTAAAAACTCCATTTCTATTTCTGAACTGGGCTGTTTGTTCATTCTTAGGCCAAGTGGCTTCGCTCCATCAACCAGGCGGTGGACAAGGCCCTGAGCGGAAAGGGACAGGACGCGGCGTCAGGCAGCTCGGTGCAGAAGTTGGAGCCTCCCATCTCCAGAACGGCTTCGTACACGTTTTATAAGGAGGGGCGACTGAAGGATGCGACATATGATGGTCGCTGGCTGTCTGGAAAGCCCAATGGCAGGTTGGATGTTCACACTATTGCATTTACACTTAGATCATTTTACTTATGTGTTGAGAAATTTAAAGTGGTTTTTTTTTTTTCTTTTTTCTCAGAGGTGTTTTGAAATGGCCTGATGGGAGAATATATACTGGGGCATTCAAGAATGGACTAGAAGATGGGTGAGTGCTGGAGCCTAAAATCTCCTAGTTGTTTATGGTAATTGTTCAATTTGTGTGTGGGTGTGTAAGCCTGAGAGCGGGATTTATCACCTTTTGTTTATGCAGCTTTGGTGAGTTTGTGGCCCCCAATAAGACGCTGAACAAGAACGACCACTATCAAGGTTACTGGAAGGATGGCAAGATGCACGGCCTGGGCACATACAGGTGAGCAGCATGAAAATTTATTATTTTTAGCAGCATGCCCTTTATTATTACTATTATTATTATTACGATGATGTTTGGCTAGATATAATGCACAATTCTGAGATCATTTTGGATTTCTAATCCACACACGGTCTAACGTATACATTCATGCTCAAGTATATTACATGCATTCACTTACAATGCCTTTAACCTAATAAGGCTAAGACCTATTAACTTCTCATTAGTGTTCATGATTGTCTACAACTGGTAGTTTCTCTATACGTTTGCCTCATTAGTTTGACCAATTCTCAAAACAATGTGGAAGTCACCAGCATCACTGTCAACAGCGAAGAACATCACCAGGGACTGAGAGGGTGTTGATCAAAAAGAAAATCAAAGAAAATGCCCACATTAACGAGCCAAATGCCTTCTGGAGAAAAGTTTTATGGTCAGACGACACAAATATTTAACTTCTTGGCCACAATGACAAGACACATGTTTGGAGGAGTAAAGGTGAGGCTTTCAAACCTAAGAACACTGTGCCAGCTGTCAAACATGGTGGGGGTATCATCATGCTCTGGGGCTGTATTGCTGCCAGTATTACTAGTATCAGGGGTACTGGTATATTGCACAAAGGGGAAGGAATGATGAAGAAGGAATACCTCCAAATTCTTCAACTCCATCTCAAATCAGCAGCTAGACTGTTGAAACTTGGACACAGTTGGGTGTTCCAACAGGACAATGATCCCAAACACACATCAAAACTGGTTTTATTAAATGGATAAAGCATGCTAGCATTAAGCTTCTGGAATGGTGTTTCCAAAGCTCCACCCCAACCCTTGAAAATTTGCGAACTCTGCTTAAAAGCCGGATCCATGCCAAGAAACCAAACAATGAAATGTTGATTGCTACAAAAAGCGTCTGGTCGAAGTGCAGTATATATTTGACCCAGTGTGTGTTTTCTTTCTTGTGAAGATGAGCTAACTATGAGCAACCATTTTTAAACATACTTAAAACAGTTATGAGGGGGATTTCTAATTAGCAAATGTTGTCACCCGATAAAAGAAGTTCTTCTTGCTTGCTTTCCTTAAAATCAGAGATGACATAGGAAGTATTTTAACAGTGAAATTTCTAAATAAAAGAAGTGATTGAGGTTCAGTCATAGATGAAACAGCTATGTTCTAAGAGAGCACCCCTCCTCTATCTGACTGCAGGTATGCCAGCGGTGAAGTTTATGACGGGTCCTTTCAGGAGGGCGTGCGGCACGGTCACGGCATGCTGCGCAGTGGCAAGCTGAATACCTCGTCCCCCAGCGTCTTCATTGGCCAGTGGCTGCAGGACAAGAAGACCGGCTATGGAGTGTTTGACGATATCACCAAGTACGCTCATTCCCACACTCGGGCAGTTCTGCCTATAAATTTGCTGGCAGCTTTCTGATCTTACACATATTAAAGGGATAAACAGGCTGCTGTCTGTTTGCTTTCCAGAGGAGAGAAGTACATGGGCATGTGGCAGGACCATCAGCGGCAGGGCACCGGAGTGGTGGTCACCCAGTTTGGCCTGTACTATGAAGGAGCTTTTAAAGACAACAAGATGATGGTGAGCAACTCAGAGGTTTTATCCCCAGTTGTCTCAGTGTGTCACAGCAGCAGATGTTCTTCAGTTTTCATGTTTTTTCAAAGCACATCTGTCGGTGGGCGTATGACTTTAGTCTGTGTATTTTCCTGGTATTTTTGCCCTTTCACAAGCAAAACTATTCAATAAACCCTGCTTAAAAATATTTTTTCCACAGTTCTGGTGATTTTCCTTTTGATGGAAGGACAAACTCAAATTTTTTCATATTCAGGAAAAACCCTGAAGTAGAACAATTTAAATCATTGAGTAGTATAATATTCAGTCATTTTTGAAAAGATTTCTTCTTCATTTTCCTTCAAATATATATAGATGATGTAAGCACCGGAGCTGCTTTACGCTTTTTATTAAATTCTCAGTGGAGCTGGGCATCATCAGAAATGCCTGAAGGAAGGAAGGGAGGAAGGAAATAAAGCAATGTTCACAGCCATGAGGTCACGAAGAGATGTACAACAAAATAGAATGAATAAAAACAAAGAATAATCACAATATAAGTGTAATAGAAAATTAAAATACAGGTGATAGCAATACAAAATAAAGTTGTGACACAGAAAAGATCATTAAAAACATTTACTATCATTAAGATTCTCAACAGTAAGCCTGGTTAATGAACAAGCTGTCAGCTGCTTTTTAGAGTCAGATAAATATATACTGTTGTTACATATATATAAATATATGTGTGTGTGTGTGTGTGTGTGTGTGTGTGTGTGTGTGTGTGTGTGCGCGTATGCATATTTATATGTATACATAATAAATGTGTGTTTAAAATGGGAGATGATGACTCTTTCAGGGCACCGGTGTCCTTCTGTCAGAGGACGACACGACGTACGAGGGCGAATTCTCAGATGACTGGACCCTCAGTGGAAAGGTAACTAAACAAATGTCTGGATACTTTTCATTTTTTCTTCTAAATCTAATACCGAGTGCAGGTACTTAGTATTAAATGTCCTGGCTCTCCCTCAGGGCGTGCTGACCATGGCCAATGGTGACTACCTGGAGGGCTCCTTCAATGGCGAATGGGGCTCTGGTCTCAAAGTGACGGGCTCCTACTTTAAACCACACCTGTTCGACACCGAGAAGGACAAGACCCAAGCCATGTAAGCTCATGAGTGGTCTCGTGTTTGCTCAAGCAAACTTTAATTTGTCTGTATATACTTTATATTGTTTGTTGATGCGGCAGGAAGCTGGGTCGTCTGTGTGTGTGCGCCGAGGATAAGTGGCAGGCGGTTTTTGAGGAGTGTTGGAGTCAGCTGGGATGTGAGGCTCCAGGCCAAGGGGAGCCCGAAAAGGCCTGGGAGAACATTGCTGTGGCCCTCACCACCAGCCGGCGACACATCCTGGACAGGTACCACCTGACGCCTTCTTATTGGTCATAAAACTTCCCGTTGAAGTAAAAACATCTCGAATCTAAGATTCCCAATGTTTTTGCATTCCAGTCCAGAGATTTTGTCTCGATCTCACAACAAAACGCTGGAGAGTCTGGAAGTCATCCCACAGCACGTAGGGCCGATCACCATGGAGAGATACAACGCCATCCGCCTCTACCTAATCAAGGTGGGTTCACCGAGTCGACGAAGTAAAAGTACCAGTGGCAATAACAACTGCTGATATGCTAGCCTGCAAACAGGTTTTTACTAGTGTAGTATTTAGAATATATTGGAGCTGTTCAACTGCCTGCAACTAATGATTATTGTGCTGATTGATTTTTTTATTTTTTTCTTGATTAGAGCATTTATTGACTGGTTTGTAATAATTCAAACAATCATGAGAAATACGACCACAACATAAAACTGAAAGTCCTAAATGAATAAGTCTACACACATACATTTAACAGCTAAACCTCAAAATCATTAACGTTGAATAAAAATAAATGGGCATCAAATTCTGGTCGTCTTGTTTTCCTGGTCAGAGTGTTGCAGAGCATTAACGATGAGACCCCTGAGCAGGCACAGCATTGACAAAATGATCCTTTGTCCTCCAGGCGTGTGACACTCCGCTGCACCCTCTGGGTCGGCTGCTGGAGACCCTGGTGGCGGTCTACAGGATGACCTACGTGGGTGTCGGCGCCAACCGTCGGCTCCTGCATCAGGCCGTCAGCGAGATTAAGTCTTACCTCAACCGCATCTTCCTGATTGTCAGGTAGTCACTGTGAATGGATCCAATGTCCTTCATGTCTGCATAACAGCCAAGATAGCCTCATAATGTCCTCAGGCTGTCAGTAATGCGGAGAAGAGGGGGAACTGTGAGATGAGCTTATTGAGTTCCAAGGCAAATAAACATGTCTCAAGATGAGTCTACACGATTTTATTGTATGTTTTTGTCTGCTTTGGTTCAGATTTCTATTCCCAGACCTGCCAGAAGAGGGCGGTCTAATCCCAGAGCCGACCACCGACCTGCAGGAGAAGAATGAGCCCGATTCCACTGATGCCCCGCCGGAGTCGCCCAAACCTGCGTAAGGATGGATCCACATCCCGCTGCTGTCTATATCTCCGGTGAGCGGGCTCTTGTTATTAACGACTTCCTCCGTGTGTTTGTGTTTCAGCCGCGTGGTGAGCAGCTCGGCTCTGCTGCTTCCTGTCCTTCTGCCCCGTCTCTACCCACCGCTCTTCACCCTCTATGCCCTGGACAAGGAGAGAGAGGACGACGTGTACTGGGAGTGCGTCCTGCGTCTCAACAAGCAGCCCGACCTCGCCCTGCTCGCCTTCCTGGGCGTCCAGCAGTATGTCAGAGCTGAACATGCGGCTGAAGAAGAGTTTGCTTTTATTTTATGCAGATCCATAACTACTACTACTTCTTCTGTTTTCCTCCTATCAGAAAGTTTTGGCCCGTTTCCATCCGGACATCTTTGCCTGCGCCGGGCGAGAAGCAACAGGTATCATTTTATCATTATCATATTTTCCAAAACTAGCTCAGATGTTTTTGGGCAGTGCTGACATTGATTGGTTATTGTTAATTTCTTTTATTAACTTTTTTTGTTTTGTTTTGAATTTTTTTTAATTTAATCTTAAATTAAATATTTGCTAATTTATACATGACACTGTGAAAGACAATTCATCTCAAAGGTAAAAGATCCTGTTTAGTTCATTTTTATGATGGGTTTAAATTGATAGTGATCCCTCAGTTCACTCTTTTAAGTCTCCTTACTGTTGTTAAGAATTTTATTTCTGTAGTACTTTTTTAAAGACAAAGGGGATGAGGGGATGTTGTTTGCATCCATTATTTTTATAACTATGTAAATCGTGTTTGCTCTGCTGTGCGACTCGTCCAGGTCATCTCCAGCACCAAAGACGCCTGCTTTGCTTCTGCAGTGGAAACACTACAGCAGATCAGGTACGGCTCCATTCAACGGCTTCTAATACTTTTAAAGAAAATACAGCAGAGGGGGGGGCAGTGGTGGGTTCCTTCATCCTTCATCTAGAAGTCCTCCTTTCTTTTGCAGCACAACTTTCACGCCATCAGACAAGCTGCAGGTGATCCAGCTAACTTTTGAGGAGATCACACAGGAAGTCCAGGCGCTTCTGAACCAGGACTTCCTGTGGTCCATGGACGACCTCTTCCCCGTCTTCCTCTATGTGGTACTACGAGCGCGGTGAGCATTGAACCACAAAAAAAGCACACTAATGCACACATTTACAGAAATAAATGGTGATAATGAGGTGTGGGCAGAAACACAAGCAGTGGAGAATGGCTTAAAAAAACTTCAAGGGCTTTTGCTATTTTTGTAAGCATAAATACCAAAAATTTTAGGTTTCAGCTTCTTAAATGTGTAGATTGTTCTACGTGATTGTGGGGAAGGCAGTTTCAGTCAATAATACTGCTGTTCAAGTTATTCGAATACCTACATCCATCCCAGCTGCTCTCAAATGACTTGACAGTTGTAGCAGATCAATGACATGCTTCACAGGACGGAGTTTGCACTGTAAACATGAGAAATGTACACTCATTGGCCACTTCATTAGGCACACCTGATCAACTGCTCATTAATGCAAATATCTAATCAGCCAGTCGCATGCTTTTAAGTATGGAGACGTGCTGGAGGTCAAACTGAGCATCAGAATAAGGAAGAAGGATCATTTAAGTGATTTTATGTGGCATGGTGGTTATTCTGAGTATTTCAGAAACTGCTGATCTAGATTTTCCCACACAACCATCTCTAGATTTTGGTCTCTAGAGGTCTGAAAAAGAGAAAATAATCCAGTGAGCAGCAGTGAAAATGTCTTGCTGATCCCAGACTCCTTTGAACTGATAGTAAAGCAACAGTAACTCAATTAACCACTTGTTACAACCACGTAAGCAGAAGACCACATCGACAGCAGCACAAGACCACACCAGGTGCCCCTCCTGTCAGCTACTAACAGGAAACCGTGGCTACAAATCGCTCAGTCTCACCAAAATTGGACCATAAAAGATTGGAAAAACATCATCTGGTCTGATGAGTCTTGGTTTCACCAACATTACAGTCAGAATTTGGCCTTACTGCCTCACATCAATGTTTCAGGACCAAAATCTCTAAGCAATGTTTCCAGCACCTTGTTGAATCTATGCCATGAAGAATTAATAAAGCTCTGAAACAAAAAGAGGGTCCAACCTTGAACTAGGAAGGTGTACCTAATGACCATTGGTGGTATGAGAGTGTGGAGCGTATCCCCATGCAGTAAACACATACACATGAGAACAAAGGTCTTGGATTGTCTTTTAGCACACAGGTGAGTCATTTTATATTTGTCAGATAATCCATCATCAAACATGGTCAAGAGGTTCAGCTCAGTGGCTGAATTTAGTGAAAATGAGGCAGAGCAGAAGAGCTAGTGGCTACCGTTTGCTAGGTCCAGATAGGGCGCCTCACAGTGGACTCTTTTAGCGTCACAGCCTTGGCACAATACGAAAAACCGGACATGGTGAGCAAGGAGCAGATCTGACTCAAAGGTTGGCTTTTTTTTTTTTTCCTTCTCTCTTTAGTATCAGGAACCTCGGTTCTGAGGTCAGTCTGATCGAAGACCTGATGGACCTCTGCGTCCAGCACGGAGAACACGGCATCATGTTCACCACCCTCAAGGTAACGCACATGCAGCTCACGCTGCTTCGTCTGCAAGCGTTTCAAAGCCTTTAGGTCACTCAGGTGTCTCTCCCCCCTGCAGGCCTGCTACTACCAGATCCAGCATGAGAAGATCACTTAAGACGAGACCGCTGCTACGTCCTCGGTGACCTTCATGCTGCTGCTCCTCCACTCCCCTCCTCTCAACTCCAGTAGCCAGGCATGAGGATGACTGACAGGGAGGAGGAGGGGTCATAAGAACAGGTCGTCGAATGCTGCTTGGACACATCCCGTCACAGACCCTCCCTCCCTGAAACACTCATCATCCACAGGTGATGAAGGTAGAAATGTGGCCGTGATGACAGACACAAGCACAGTCGCACCATCCATGTGGGTGGAGTTGGGAAATAAAGATGACTGTTGTTAAATCACCTTCAGCAGGGAGGGAGTGCAAAGTTTGTCTGTGGGATACCGGACCTCATTTTTTTTCTCCTTAAAATTTTTAATGTTTAAAAAAAAACAGTAAATCTGGAAACATGAATTATTTTCAGTGAAAGCAACACGAAGAGGAAGTACCTCCATAAACTGTGGATTCATGAACTTTATAATCTGAGATGGATGCCTACAGTTAGTGGCTGTTATGCACTGCAGGGGGGGAGACGGTCCTGAAGGAATTTTTTTTTTTTTTTTTTTTTTTTTTTTTTTTTTTTTTTTTTTTGCAAGTAAAACTGACACTCGTTCAAAGTTTCTTTAGAGAGAATTTATCTGGCCGAGCTGACAGCCCCTTTTCATACTGTATTTAAAGAAAGAACGTGTTACAGCATCAGTGAACGGACCCAAATCTAAACAGTTGCTTATAAAGATTTTTTTATTTCTTCATTTGAAGCACAAGCTTCGGCCGGATTGTTGACTTGAAAGCGTACTCACACGTCCTCTGAACACAACCTCAGACTGTTACGTTTAAAATGCGTATCCTTCCTCTGGCCTTTAGTGCCTACATTATTTTGGTGTCTGTTTTTTGGGGGGGATATCAGCTGTAGAGATGCTCAACTTGTGGTGCTCAAAGCAGCAAAGCAAATGCGTTTAAATATCTTGTAAGTAAGACTGAAAAACCTTTTGTTTCACCTCATCTCGCCTCGCATCACTGTCACTCACAGCAGCTGCTGACTTGATGAGGATTTAGTCGCTTTTCATGCCATTTAGCAGCTTTTTCTCTCTTTTTCCTGCTGCAAGCACAGCGTGCTCCTTCTGAGTGAGCAAGCCGTGAGGTTTCACAGAGCGGCAGCTGGGGCGCACAGTGTGATAAGCAACACTTTCCCACAGTTCTAAAGCACAAAAAGTGGTATCTAATGTAAAATCAAAAGCGACTTCACCACCACTTTGGAGTCTTTGGCTCAATTAGAGAAGCAAATTTGCGATCATGTGGGTCTTTACCTCTCTGTGATCTGAAAATACCTGAACTCCTTTTCTGACATATCATTAAAAAAGATGCTGAAAAGACTTTCTGGAAAAAGCTTAATTTACTTCCTGCTTCTGCTAACACCAGCATGTTACTGGTTACAGAGCCGTCACTTTAATCGCCTACACAACAGGTTCTGTTACCATTAACGAGGCTCCAGAAACGATGTCTATTTTTAGAAATCATGATCTGGTTATTTTTAAAAAAAGGTGGAACTATTTTCTTTGACCACCTGCAGACCGAACAAGCTAACATTAGAGCTCAGCCAAGCGGCCGCCGTCCATGTTTATATCCCGTCACATGATGCTTCTTTCTGCACAGGGATCCATTTCCAGGTGTACTGGGAGCAGTGGTGGTTGGAAGAACATAGTTCCTGTAGTCTAGAAATTGATGATGAGTTTTCAAGACTTTTCTTAATGCCTTGAGCACCACAAGGCGTGCAGTGCCACCTGGTTTATTGTTTTATGTTCGTAAGATTAAAGAGAAGACTCATACCTTCAGAGGAAACAATAATAAACAACCAGCACTGCAGGCCAGAGGAAAAATGTTTGTTTTTTTTGTTTGTTTGTTTTTTTAAGATGAGCTATTCATTATTCAGTCCACAGAAATGTCTTTTCATTGACAGCGTTTTGCAGGAGGTGTCTTTGGTTTGTATTTCTGAGCCCAGTGTTCACACAGACAGTTTTACCACACAGCAAGGAGGTGGTAGGAGGTGGAAATTTGGCGCTTTTGGAGAACCTGTGTTGCTCTTTATTACAGTCTTATTACACACTAATAAAATAACTCTTTGAATCTTTAATCTTAGGAGTTGAGGACAAGATGTGGGGGGGGGGGGGTTGTTGTTGTTTTTTTTTTTTTAAATGTTATTCCCAAAAAAGCTGAAAATTCCTTCTACTTTTTAGAGATAAAAGTTTTGTTGTGTTGTTTTGTTTTGTTTTGTTTTTTTTACAGTATAATGACCGTTGTGCAATTCACTTACGTTGTATTAGTGCTACCTAACAGCTTGTTTCCATTCTTTCTTGCCACCTGTGAAGCTTTCTCGTTCATCACTGCTTCATTTTGAGCAACTAGCCATCCACTTGCTCACTCTGCGGTTACACTGAGATAAAAATCTTTTTAGCTTTATGCAAATCAGCAGTGTCTGTAACCTTTACCTAATGTGAAGACATATTTAGCATCTCCTTTGTTCGTTTCTTGTTTGAAATGTTTGCAGAAACTCATTTTGCTGGATTGTTTGTAGAAATCGTCCTTTAGCAGCATGCAGAGACTTTTGACTTGTATGCTGCAGGAAGCTGCAAATATCCTGACAGTGTTTCTATTAATCACATGGAGGCAGGTCACACAGCCAAGGAAGGAAACTAACCACCAGCTAAAGGTCTAAGCCTCACTGATCTGCAAAATAATCAATGCAAGCGGTCCAATGTGAATTCTGATTTAATCAAAAGAAGAACAGAAATGTGCATTTTGCCTTTTGCGAGTGATGTCTGAGCCGAGAAGCGGGCAGCTTTAATGTTGCTGTTATAGATATAATAGAGTTCAAAGCTCCACACCATCTGCTAATGCTGCTCCTTTTTCCCCCCCAACCATCAGGCACTGTTGCTTACTTGTGATCTGCGTCACACATGCCACTTTAAAAAAGGGATTAAGAGGGGATTCTTTCTTTTGTTGCTGTTCATGCCCTGGTCTGATAGTTTCGACAATAGAAAAGGCAGTAGATCAGAGGTGAAGCCGCTGCTCTCGCCCTGCAGGATATTCGAAAATCAAGCAGAAAATTGTTTGTCAGAGGTTGTAAAATTTAAACCTGCTCATGTGAACTTCTTATACTGTTGAACCTAAACTGATATGTGGTGATGTTGCTGCTTGTATCTGAGGTAAAGTGTTGTCCCCACACGTGCAGTAAAAATCATTTTATAATCTTCCGTCTGTGTTCATGAGCCCAAATGTGCCCGATCCTCGTGGAAATGAAGCAGTATTGTCTTTTTTTCCCCCCCGAGTTCACTGAGTTCATCCCTAGAATGCATCCTACATACTTTAGCCTTTGGGTTTAACATTTATTTGATGTTTAAGCCAGGTTCTGTTCTTATTTCACTGACTAGAGAAGGCGCCCTCGGGTGTTCCTCAGCATCATCTCTTGTATATTTTATTTAGCTTAAAATTGAAGGCTGACATGATTCACTGCTGGCTATGAAAACTGTTTTTCCTGACAGCGACGCGGCTGACTTTGAAACCAGATTATTGATGATGTGGTTGTTCGCACACTGACTGACTTTATTCAGTCCAGACTGAGTATTTTTGTGCTGAGTGTAAACTGAAGGAAGCGCTGATGTTTTAAATCCTGCAACTGGTTAAGCAACTGCACCTCACTGTGTGTAACAACGGCTGTTTGTCAATGGAGTTTGGTGTTTCCTCGCTGTCTCGAGGCCCACCTGTGTCTTTTGCACGATGTCAAACTTGTTGTACTTTTAGTTGATAACAAAGGGCAATAAAATAATTTTGGTGGAGATCCACTTAGATGTTTTGCCTCCATTGTTTAAAAAAAAAAGAAAGAAAAAAGGGGAAAAAAAGAAGAGAAAAATCGTTATAAATATAGTAGAGTTAGAAATTTTCTGTATCAACTTTTTACTTTTACTTACGTGTGATGGGTCAGCCACAGTCAAGCATTCACACGCTGTGCATCACTGGCAAAAGTTACGAATGTTGCATAACTAGCTCTCAGGATGGTTTCTGCAACTTGATCATCTTGTGAGATGGGCTATAAAATTTTGTGAAGAATTCATGATTAATAAAAAAAACTTCACATCTCTGTAATGAGATCAACATCAATGCTCCACGATAGACAAAAATGTATTTTCTTTTGCCGAAGCATGTATTCAGTGCATGTGTTTTCCCAAACCATATGTGTTATACGGCATTTGTTTCCTGAACTGAACAGCCAAGCTGTGTTTTTTGTGCCAACAGAGTGCCAATGTAGATAAACATGTACAGTGGCAATAAAAAAAATTAAAAAAAAAAAAAAAAAAAAAAGCAGAAGACATTTTTAAATGTGCTCACAATGTCATCAGTTGCATCCTTGGCAGCAGTGACCGTCAGCACGAGGATCAGGGGGACGACAGTGGTGAACCAGGACAGCGAGGAAATCTGAGGAATCACCTGAAGAACACAAAACGCAGAGAACAAAAACTTTACTTTATTCCAACCTGAGTTTAAATAAAGATCCATGGGTGTATGTTTACTTACATAATGAAAAGAAAGGTGTGTATAAAAAAAGATTGTGTGCATTATGCTCATTTTAAACTTGAAAAGAGGATCTTACTTTGTCAAGACAACTTTTTATTAAACAATATTATTGCTAAAAAAAAAAATAATAAATTAAAAAAAAAAAAAGCTCTCCTGTTACAGGCACCACAGACTGCTACAATGTAAACTTCTTTTCTTTTTGCAAAACTTGGCAACTTATTTATTTTCACATACATGTGAATGTTAAAAGTAACTCGGGAAAAATTTGGATACTGTATTGGAATAATAATAATAATGATGGCCATGTTCCACATCAAATCCATAACATTTCATTGAATATATATTTTATTTGTATTTTTTAAATCCGTTTTAAATTGCACATATAATTTAGTAAAACTAAATGCATGTCATTTACAGCCTTTTCCTTAAACTGTAATTTATCCTTATGCCTGCTGTTGCATCTTTTTTTTTCTCTTTTGTATAAAGTGGTCAACTTCACACATAATGAGCTGAAAAATATAGAGGAGCAATCCTGCATATGTACTCAAAATGATATTTTAATATAATAAAAAGATATTCTCAGTAACTGCAATATTTATATTTTATTTAAAAATTTATAACAAAAAATCTGAACACAAGAAAAAATAACAGAATCCTACAGAACTGATTGTTAAATACTGTCACTTATATGTAAAATCTCAAATAACCATATTCATGTTTGAGATTTTTTTAACTTTAAATTGCAACTCACAGTCTTACATCCTCCACTGTCAAACAGGTAACTATCAAGTTATATAGTGCTGTGCAAAAGTCTTGACCCACCCTTCATTTGTTTGTATTTTGATTTTTGTTGTATGTTGCTAGGAAAATGGTGCAGCAATTTATTAAAACATGTAAACATACAACAGCAAAAACAATTTATACAATTCTAACAAGCTTGAAGGTCAATATTTGTGTGTTTGGCGTTATTTTCATGCTAAAGAAGGAAACCATCGCCAATCAGATGTTTTTAGATGGTATTACATGATGAATCAAAATCTGATGTTGAGCTCGCGTGGTTCCTCTCTCCTGACCTCCCCTGTACATACTGATGATGATGATGATGATGATCTGAAGCAAAAACATAATCTCTCCATCAGACCAGAGTTTCAATCCAGTTCTTATGTAATTTGGCATACTTCAGCCTTTTATCCCTGTTTCTCCTCCTTAAGAACAGTTGGGTTCTTTGCTATGTTGTCTGTTATGTGTAGACGTGACACTGGCTCATCTATTGAGCTAGGTGCCTTTTTATGCCTGAATGATTCATAGTGTTAAGTGGCTTAAACAAACAAAACAAAGATTCCTCTGAAAATGTTCAGATACAAGGACTGGACTAAAAATAAAAGAAAAGCTTTTATTTTTAGGCCAAAAGTTCTTCAAGGAGCCTGAAGAACTATTCCTCAAGACTACTATGAAAAAAAAAAAAAAAATCCAAAAGTTTGTGCACAATACGTCTCACTGTGTTTAATCCAGTGTAATGAGTGTGGTGCCTTTGATCCTTTGATTTTGGTAAAGTTACTGAGTTTTAAATGAGCTGGATGCAGGAGGTGCAATTCAAGAAATTTTCAACAGTCCAAACACGATGAGAAGAAGGCATGTAGGACTTTTTCCAAGTTCTGTTTGCGATAGAAAATATTTTAATGTGCGACATTTCTTAGTTGGAGAAAACCTCACTGTATGACCTTGGTCATCACACCCAGGGTACAGGCGGAACTCCTTGTGATCGAGGACAGATTCTCCTTTCAAGTTTAATGAAAGGACCTCAACTTTGGAAAATGATGTGGTTAAGGAAGTAATTAACATCATATAGACAAGCCATAGTATTGAATAAGGGGAACGTATAGTGGTGTATCATCTGTATAACAGCGGATGATAATCTGTACTTGCAAGGTCATAGTTTGAAGGTATTTTGAGAATATTTTCACTTTTAATAACAGATGTTCCTTTTTTACAGGTCAAAAAGAGCTTGTTGCATGTCAAGGGTGGCTCAGTAAATCCCACTGGCATCACTGCTCCTTTTTTTTTTTCTGCTGAAAGGGGGAAAATCCATCCGGTGTATCCAGATCCTTAAACAATAATCTCAGTGTTTTGGGTACAATGAGATGCCTTAGACCTGTTTTCACGTGGAGGGAGGGGAGATCTTGTTGATTTTCAGTAGGAATTGGATTACCAATCAGGAGATTATATTCACTCCTGCCAGATTTTTTTCTTCCCTTTTTTTTTTAAAACCAAGGATTCTTTTAAGATTACTAATCGGAGCATCATGTCAACTCTCCATTAATTCCAGCTGGTGAGGCAGATTATCTGATTCTTTAGTTACTCTTTTAGGTCTTTTTCAGCCTCAAAACGTGTTACCTCTGTGTCCTTTGTTGACTTTCCTGATGGTTTGTTGTAGAGAAAGTGCAATGTAACATTCATAAACTCTCTCGTGTCTCTTGAAGTAACTGCTTCTCCCTTTTGTTTCAGCCCTCCTCCATGTGTGTTGATAGAAGCTGAAAGAGTTAAGAAGATTTGGCAGCTCAGCAGCAACCAGCCAGCCAGTGAGGGAGGAACAGGTTTCCGGTGGCCAGAGGCAGGCGGCTCACTTGCCCGGGATTAAGTGGGATCGGGAGAGATTACAGCCCTCCCTCTCTCTCTCTCTCTCTCTCTCTCTCCTGTCCAGCTCGATGAAAGCATAGTGCTCTGTCTGCTCTCCTGGGAATATTTTCCCATCATATAAACATTTACCTGCTGCTGTGCTGGAGCTGACACCGGCAGGAGGAGGAGGGTGACGGCGCGAGGAGTCCCCGAGGCTGCAGGTGTAGCGGTAAGCTTCACCAGGGTTGATTTGTTTGAAGAGAGGAGGGCTTGGATTGGAGGAAGGCCACAGGGATCATCCCGGATGGGTGTTTACTCCTTGAGGAGATCCTACTGGTTCATTCCTTAAAAATATCCACTTTTCCAGCAGCTATTTTGCTCTGTCACGTCTGTCTACTCTCACCTTTAAGTGAGTATTTACAGACATATTGGTGGAAACAAAGGCAAAAAAAAGATCACTCAGCATCATTCTTTGGTTTTATTATTCGTGTCAAAGTGACCAAATGTACATCGTAAACCATCTCAGATATTGAGATGATTTATAAACTCTGTATTGGCAGCTGCTGTCAGGTGTGCCTTCAAGCACTGATCCTGTTCGCGCTGGCTGCTGGAGCTGCGGTTGCACCTCTGCATGTTCATAAATGTGGTCCTAAAAGTTTTAACTGCACGTTTCACAGACGTTTTGCAAATTAACTCTAAGTTTGAACATATCAAGTCGGAACCTGAATTTGTAGAGATTATGTGCGTAGAAAAGTTTTAATGTGATGCATGTAGACGATGAAATCGCCTAAGGACCAGCATCATCGAACGTTTTGGGGAATTAAAAGGGTGCTGCATGCATTTGTACTTCGGTGAAATTTTGACATTATGGTTTTTGGTTGTTAGGCTGCTGTATGGTTGTAGGGCATCTGCGGACCTTTTAAAAGTGACAAATTTAAAATCATTAACCTTCTAACATCAACCAGATCACCTGTGACCCTGGTCGGTTCAGGGCTGAGTTCTTGTCCACCTCTAACTCGTACAGAAAAACTGTGTCAAAAATAACAAAAGAACAAAAACCTTATAAACAGTTCATTGCATAATGACTGAAACCAGCCCACTGAATGAACAATGGGCTGGGAGGTCAGTTCCTTGATCATATAGGTTGGGGAAACCTGCAGTCAGCTGAGACTGAGTCACTTGGATGAGTGACGAAACGTTTCTCCCACTGAAAACGTTACATCCAGATGAACATTATCAACCTTTTGACACAGTTTATCATATTCTGATGGCTGCTTCCAGCAGGATAACACATGTCACAAGCTCATCTCAAACTGGTTTCTTAAACCAGCACCTTTAACGATGCGGTGGAACAGGGATTGGCATCATGGATGTGCAGCCAACAAATCAGCAGTAACTGTTTGATGCTGTCATTTCAACATGGTCCAAAATCTCAGAGGAAAGTTTCCCGCAGCAAGAAAACCAATGCCATGAAGAGTTAAAGCAAGCCTGAAGGTAAAAGGACATCCAATTCATGCATATCTGGGTTAGGTAAGAAAGGCGTAAATCTTACTGTAGCCACATTTGATGTGGTGTGTTTCCTTCTTGATGGATGGTACTGTCTAAATATTAATGTAGATACTTCACTTAGAGACCTAGGGATATCGTAGACTTTGAACAGGGAAGTCACAGTAATCCGAAGGCAGATGGAGTTGTTGTAGTGTTATTAGTACTCCTGTATTGTCTTTTTTTTAATGCAAACCTCTTTTCTGTGCTGGAGCTCAGTTTTAACAATAAACATTTAAAAAGACTTCAGATTCCCTCAATTGAACTATTTTTTGTTTAGTTTTGTTTCTGAATATGTGACTTTTCAGCTCTAATCCTAAACTAGCTGTGGGTGATCTGGTGGCTGTTAAGAAGTGAAGCTCATCTTTTAAAGCTGTACCAGCAGACCGTGTGATGGTTCTTGCTTTTTAAAATCTTTTCAAAGACCCGGCCGCTCATGACGTGACAGATGTCGGCGGTTTTCATGAGACTCGAGTGACAAGAGGATAAATCTGAGCTTGTTTAAGTCAGCGCATGCTATTGTTTCGTGCAGCGGTTCTCAAACTTTGGAGTCAGTGCAGGAGGACATGGATGCTCTGGATTACTGAACCCCTGATTTGTTTTTTAAACCCTGTGAAGTCTGAGTGTCACCTTAGCTTTCATGTTTTTTTTAAAAAAGGAAAAAAATGCACTTATTTTTTTGGAAAGAAACTAAATTTTGCCATCTTTTTGCAAAGAACTACTTTGTTATGGCTTAGGGTTGGGGGTTAGGAGTATTTAGACCTCCCAGGGTTAACTGCGGTGAAAAAGATTACACCAGATGTAGCTGCTAGTTGTAAAATCCCTGGATAAGATGGAGTTGATGGAGCTCTTTTATTCATTCCTCATATTTTTGCGCTGAATAAAAACAGGCTTATAGAGGTTTCAACGCAACTGTTTCATTATCTGAGTAGAAACGTGAGAGTCAAAGGCTCAGATGGTGTTTTATACGGACTAGTAAGACACAAAAACACAATGCAAAACTAGACAAGTGCCACAAGCTGCAGCAACTTCAGAGCTAATGAAGCCTAAAACATCAGAGTAAGTCATCCTGTCAGCCAGATGCTGCTAGTCAAATGCACTTGATTGACTGAATAATTAATAAGTGTGAGCACTTCTATAAATCAGGGTGTTGGGGTAAAATTCACCCTAAGATCAGACCGTGCAATGCTCAAACTGGCCTTTTGTGAAATAACCACCTGTTAGAGACCCTCTCTTTCACCCTGCTGAGTCCTCAGTAGCTCAGAAGAACAAAGTCTGCTTTTACTTCATATGTTGTATAATTATTGTGATAATTATTATCATAAACATTGTTATTATTATCATTACTAAGTGGTTTAAGGTTTCCATACATGAAAGGGATATAACATACAGAATATAAAGAGTTAAAACTCAATCAGCTCCACCTTAAAAAGCTCCAGCTCTATGAATCATCTGATCTAATATTTCAGGATACTTTAGTAATCCAGTGGCTTCTGGTTTCCAGGGTGTGACTTTTCAGGGTTTCCAGTTAGAATATAAATAACTTTTACAATCAAAATGTTTTTTCTTTGTTAGATGATTGTGATTAAATGGGGAAAAAAGCTGGATCAGCTATCTTATAATAAACTGATTTATCTCCAGGTCACTGCCCATCCTGGCGAGCAGCAGCAGGTGGTCAGGGTCAAGGGTCAAGCTTTCTGTAACCATGAGGCAGGCGGTGGAGGCTCAGGTGTTAAGTCCGCACTGTGAGTTGGGAGAACACGGTCAGTAGGAGTGTTTTATGGTTTAAGGTTAATGTGCTTACACATGTTAACCACAGCTTCAGCCTTCTGCTAACGTGTCTGAGTTTCTGCTGCAGGTTTGCGTCAGATCCTGTCTGACGTCATAGATGAGGTGAGGCAGTCTGTGAGTCAGGACATCGACGGAGCAGAGATCCTCCACAGTCTGCTCAACGCCGCCTGGCTGCAGTCACTTCTCAAGGTCTGAAAACTTGAAAAACAGAATTAAAAATCCTGGTTTCAGTGGTTAGTTTTCAGCATTCCTCATTATACTTTGGGTCATGCACCAAAATCTTTTATCTTATATGAGGAAAGATGACTTACACCAGATTTTTCTACAAATAACATAAAATACAAAATGCAGGTAATGTAATCTAAAGTACATGCAAAGCCTAAATGTTCTCTGCTAATCTCCTTAGTTTTAGTAAAGAGATGGTAAAATGTGTCAGTAGGCTTTAGTGGACATGTGCAGGGAGATCCAGGGGTGGTTCTACAAGCTGCTGAATCATAGGGGTGTACTTAGTTTTTCACAGGACTGTATGCCTCCCTCAGAGTGTCTAAGGTCAGATGTTTCCTCATTCACTGTAGTTTTGATATTTGTTTTTATTATTTGACTGTTTTCAGGTTTATGAGTGTTTGCAAAGATATCTAAGAGATTCTCCTGCACCAGCTCTGGATTACTCTTCGGGACTCTCGCTTGAGGTTCATCTTCCAAAACAATTTAATGTAGTTGTCATGTTCAAATGTTGTTTGGTAGGGTTTTTTTTAAGGTATTGAATGTTTCTGTCTTTATAGTTGCTGATTGATATCAGGTCCTTACCAAGTTGCTCTGAAGAGGCCAAAGAGCTGTACCATCTTCTGCGACAGCCACACCTGCAGGTTAATCAACCACTATTGGTTTCATGTTGAAGTACAGAAGAGGTTAAGGGCCTATAAGGCCCATTGTAGCTCAGGCAGATCTGTAAATCCTATTTTTTTGTAGTTAAATTTTCATGTACTCATGTTTAGTGCATATTTTGATTAAAAAGGGGGAGTGTAATTGATGATTATGTTGGTTTAAATGAATCAACACCCCTGAGTCATACTGTCAGAATCTTCGAAGCACAGATCAAGGAGGAGTAGCAGCAAGCTTTCATTCATTAGCCTTGTACTCCAGCCAGAAAACTCAAAAACAAGTTTTATTTGTTGTTATTTATCATCATTCTGATCCTTACTTCGAGTTTCTACAGTATCTGACTTTTATCTGATTTTGTGCTCAGCTCAGATAAAATTATTATTATGGGTTATTTTAACATTTATGTAGATGCTGAAAATGACAGCCTCGATTCAGTCTATTATTAGATTCAGCTGCCTTCTCTTAACATGGAAAAGAGCCCACCCACCACTTTAATCACATTCTGGATCTTACACATGGCATAGAAGCTGTGGCCCTGAAAACCCTCTTTGTCTGATCATCTGTAATAATAATAATTTAATAATTTAAATTTACAATAATGGGTTACAAAGCAGTGGGAATTCAGATCTCATCATAGTACATCATAGTCATTTTTATTGCTCTCTGTACTTGTCCTGCTCAGTGCAGTGTTCGATACTGTCAACAATAATATTCTCTTACAGCGATTAGAGCATGCTGTAGGTATTACAGGTACTGCACTGCAGTGCAGTATCATATCTCTCTAATAGACTCCAATTTGTTCATGTAAATGGAGAGTCTTCTTCACACACTAAGGCTAATTATGTTCCACAAGGTTCAGTGCTAGGACCAATTCTGTTTACATTATACATGCAGTATCATTAGAAGGCATAGCAGACATTTTCATTCCTATGCAGATGATACCCATCTTTATCTGTCCATGAAGCCAGATAGCATATACCAATTAGTTAAACTGCAAGAATGTGTTAAAGATATAAAGGCTTGGATAATCTTTAATTTCCTGCTTATAAATTCGGGTAAAACTGAGGTTCTTCTATTAGGCTCTGAAAATCCCAGAAATGTGGTGTCTAACCAGATGCTGACTCTGGATGACATTACCTTGGCCTTCAGTAACACTGAGAGGAATCTTGGAGTCGTCAAAGGAGTTTGCAAAGAAAAGCGTCTGGACTTCTTTGAGTTGCTTGAAGACGTTTCACCTCTCATCCGAGAAGCTTCTTCAGTTCTAAGATGAGAGGTGAAACGTCTTCAAGCAACTCAAATAAGTCCAGACGCTTTTCTTTGCAAACTCCTTTGACTACGATGACCTGGATGACTGAGAACCTTCACAGACGAATCTTGGAGTCGTTTTTGACCAGGATATGACCTTCAATGCACATTACAAACAAATATGTGGTTCTGCACATTCATGCATATATTACTTCTAGGCCAGACTATTGAATTCGGTTTTTATCAGGCTGTTCTAAAACCACCCTTAAAAAGCCTTCAGTTGATCCAAAATGCTGCAAGAAGAGTACTGACAAGGACTAAAAAATGAGAGAACATTTTTTCTCAGATTAGCTTCTCTTCTTTGGCCCTTTGTTCCTCCAGAATCAAATTTAAAATCCTTCTCATCACATACAAGGTCTTGAATAATCAGGCCCCATTTTATCTTAAATACCTCATAGTGGTAGTTAACTGTCCCTCACTTTTTCCTTCCTCCTGTCACCAAGTACTTGCTCAAAGGGGGTCATCTGGTTGTTGAGCTTTTCTCTCTAATATTGTGGGGTTTTTACCTTAAAATATCCAATAAAATACAAGTACAAAGCACTTTGAGGCAACAGTTGCTGTGATTTGGCACTATATAAATGACATTGAATCCAAGTGAAAATTCCCAATGTTTCTTTTCTGTATTTGATTAGTGAACTATAGTATTAGTGAAACTATGATTTAAATGTAACTAGATTTACATATGTACCTGTGTCCTTTCTATTGTTATTTGCTGCTGTTATTGTTACAGTTCTTAGCTTCAGTCTGCTTTGTCTGTTTTCCATCAAGGCCCTTCTTTCGGCTCATGATACAATAGCCCTGAAGGACTATGAGCCGGTGTTGCCCCCAATGCCGGAAGACCTGCCGGACGATGAGGAGGCCACCCGGATCGTCTGCCTGGTGAAGAATAAACAGCCACTGGTGAGATTCCTGAGCTAATACCTCCTCAACAGGCAAATGAAGTCTGGTTTGTACAGATGGTTCTGAGCTGAGTAGAACATCAGTAGACCAGCTGTTTAGGAACTAAGCAAGCTTTTAATGAGGCCACATTTTTTGTTAGGTATGAATCTAATTTATTATTATCTCCTTAATTAACAAGCTTACTGGGACGAGGAAAATCAAAACCTTTCAGTTTTCAAATCAAAGAAGAAAGTATGTAAATTAAATATTAATTCAACATAACTATGGCCAGTCAGTTCCCCAGCCAGGGGGAAGTCTCTGGCTGTGTCTAGGGGAAACTGGTCGCAAATAGGAACATGGTGCTGCACCTAAACCCCCTTTTGATTGCTTTGGCTTTGGCTGTAGGTTGCATAGAAGACGCTAACAAACATTCACTAAATACTGGCTAATTGGCTGCAGACTGTGAGGAGTGCAACACAAACTTCCAACAGAGACCCTTCATCTTCAAAATACGTCACTGAGTGATGGTTGGCGTCTTCCATGCAAACTATGGCCAACTCCAGCAATCTGCTAGTGTCTAAAGCAATCATAAGTAGGTTTTGAGTGCCGAGTTATTTTGGTGTACTGTTATCATGAAGGGATAGAATCCAAAACAGTTTATTTTAAACATATTTATTTCTGATTTAATGCTGGATAACTTACATAGAAGTCTTTGGGGTTTGCTCCAGTTTCCACTTTAAGCTTTGGCTTCATTTTGAAAGTGCTGCTTTGTTTGTTGTGTGCAGTGCATGACCTAAATAGAGGCATCCACATACTTTTGAACTTACAGCAAGTTCGTTGTATTTAGGTGGATGCAGAAGTGGATATAAAACCAAAATCATGTGGAGAAGCAGGAAAACTGTTTTTGTAATTTGGGTGAACTGACCCTTTAATCTGGACCGTGAAGGAGTTACTTTTTTCAGGACTATGTATATAGGCAGATGCTCCTGAATATTTTAATATGTTGGCTTTTTGGCCAACTCAAAATAAGTCAAACAGCTGACAGAGAGCAGATGTTTGATTCATAATCTGTCATTTGTATAATTGTCTGTTGATGCTACATGAATGAATTTCGATGAATTTCGAACAGCAAAAGCCACTGGAATAGAAAGGAAACAAGACAGTTAGGAGACATCTGATGCTAATTTAGCATCAGTCTCTATATGCCTTAAATGCATGCAATGATTACTAGTTCAAACCTTGCTTTATCCGAGTGGAACATGATTCTGTTGTCTCACAGCTTTGCAACCACCACAGAGTTGGCAAGCTGTTGCCCAGTGCTTGTCCTCCCTGTGTAAAAAGCCCCAGAGGGGGGATCCGCCATCACTTGAACACCTTGAGGCATTTGACCCGGCAGAAGCTTCACAGAGGGACAGGGTTCAGGGTCCAGAACCCCTCAGCTCAGAGTTGGACGCTAAAAGCAAATGATTCGTCGTGGTGCAGAGTCCGGAGAGGAAGCTACCCGCCAACCGAGCCAGTGCATCACCTGACAGAGGCTCGACCATACCCGTTACCACAATGTAAGCCTATGACTGGCTGCCAGGTGTGCTGCAGCACGCCGATGAGCCAGTGCAGAGTTTGTTACTCCAACCTGTTGTGGGAGCAAAGCTCAAATCGCTCTGCACCTTCAGTCTGCAGTTCGGTCCTGATTGGTAAGGAAAGATCTGGGCCTTGTTTTCCGATGAGTGCATCTTTGAACTGCTGTTATTCCAACCTCTAAGATGCTTTTGGAAAACAAGCTGGTTCTTCATCACTTCTCATTGCACTGTCTTCATCCATGCATCCATCCCATCCACTCATGGATTAATAATGTCTGTTTTCTCATTGGAGACGTGGACGAGCTCAACAGTGGAGATGAGTACGAAGTAAGACAGTCCACCGGTGCTCCATCACCATTTACCCAACGTTTGACCATGACTCCCCCATGTCTCAGCATGCATGATTACCTCCAGCCAGGCCTGTCTCCAAGGTTCAGAACTAAAAGCCCTCGCATCCGAACAGCCCCACCCAGCCCCATGCGGCCTCACCGCGTACTGGGGGTGCCGCCCGTGGAGCTCGTCAAACAGGAGAGTCTGGACGAGCTGAGGACGACTGTGCAGCTGGCCGCCAGCTCCATGGAGAGCAGCACCAAAGACATAAAGCTCCTTGGGGAGAGGATGGCAGCAGCCACAGAGCACATGTCGGTGACAGTGCAGGACAACTCGCAGGCTCTACTCCTCCTCACGCAGGTTGTGGACCGGTTGCAGACGCTCCTCACAGCCACCAGATCTGAAGTAAACAGCCTTAAAGCTGCTGAGCAGGAAGACACTTTGAAGAAAAGCCCAACTCAAAAGCCTCAAGGGTGCCAGTCCCCATGTTCCTTCAGCTCATCCTCCAGCTCCCTCAGCAGCTCCTTGGACCCTCCCTCCACCTCCCAGTTGGGCAGCTGCCAGTCTAGGTCTTGTCGTGGAACTCCCTGGGACACAGTGAAATCAAAAAACTCTCCTGTGGCACAGAAGAAGCACACCCACACTGATCTGGAAACATCCAAACATCAGCTTACAAATGGCCTGTTTGATGAGAAGTTCAGTCCCTTGAAAGGAGGTCGCTCAAACCAGAGGAAGAAAAAGAAGAGGAAGAAGGCGACATGAGAACTGTCCAGAAAGTGGCCTTCTTTGGGTCCTTTGTAGGAGCACCGTGGCTACCCTGCAAACAGTGGTAGTTCATGTTTCTTTTGTCTGTTTCATTACATTTCATCCGTGGCAAATCAGCTCCAGTTTCCCTTCGTTTGTGTCACTATTACATTATTTAGGCCTGAATTAAACCTTCAAGTCTCTTCTTGCATATCCATCAGAGCCACATCTGTCCATTTTATCTTCATTTGTCTGACCTGGCAGCAACTGTTTATTCTGTTTTTTCATTTCGTCTTTCTCAGGGAGCAACTATAAAGAGAAACGAGATCACAGGGGAGATTTTTATAGCTCGGGTGATTCATGGAGGGCTGGCAGATCGCAGTGGTGAGCCTTTTTTTTTAACCCCCTATAGTTAATGTTTGTTGTTTAGATGTGTAAACCCTAACTCTAATCTTAACTCTAGACTTTCACTGGAGGACTCCTAGATTAAGCCTAGTCCCAGACTAAAAGAAAACATCAGTGACGATCTACACTGGAAAACATCTGACATATAGAGCTTAAAGTTATGCATTAATGCAAAACTGAACTTTCTGTGCTGAGGACAAATTGTTTGCAAACATCTGTTTTGGGGCCTTTAACTTCATCTTACACTCTTTATTCTGCAAATGTACACGGACCATCACATTGTGTTCATTTTCAATGTTGGGGTGATTCATGTAGGAAGACAAAAAAAAATGTTCCTGATCAATTTGCTTCCAAATTCTAGTGCTAGTCGCAATCACGCGCTTTATATAAAACATGGATCTCATCTAGTAATTCGTGGAGCTCCAGGTTGAGAATTTTTTTGGTCCATAATACAGTAACTTTACCTTTCTTTATTATGTAGTTTTCACAAGTGAAGACAAAATTAACACCATGTTGAACTTTTTACTGAGGTCATGAATAAGGTGGTGGGTAGGGTCTGCACTCCTAGACAAAAGGATGGATCTTTGCTTCCAGGGAAGCTTCCCCCTGCTGACCATTAGGAAAAAAAAAGGAGGTTTATCGTATTTCTGCTTTGGCATCACTTTTCAGACCCAAAGCTTATACTGTATGGACAAAAGGGCTGGGCCATCTCCACATTAAACCTACAGGAGCTGCTCAGCCATGAAGCTCCCAGCTCATAGGTTTTGTGCTGATGTTAATGCTGGAGGAGATTTGGAGCTCTGCGGTTATCATAAAGACAGGTCTCATGGCTAGGTGATTGATTTTATACACCTGTGCCAATGGGACTCAAAATACCTGAATTCAAATATTAAAAGGTGTGGCAAAATAAAAGGTTCAGAACCAGAGACATGGACTGGTTGGGTTGGACAAAGTTTTCTTGATGTTCATGCAGACAGGACTTTCTCCTTCTGGTTACAGACACATCCTCATGTGGCTTTTACCTTTACCATGAAAAGAAATGTAACTTTAGACAATTTTAAAACATCCACACTGGTCATATAGTATACTAAAGAAGCTCTGACAGCCAGTGATTGGACCTGTAAGCTTTTAAATGACAAGTTGTGCTTAAATTTGATTGCTTTTGTTATTGATTATAACAATGTATCGATTGTTGAGGTTTTAGTGTATTACAAACAAGATAAACTACAGTAGATTAAAGCACATAAAAGTCAATAAAACTAAAGAAAACATGAAATGAAAAACTGATATATATTTTTTTAATGCATGTTTGCATTTATGTGTACATAGGTCTACTCCATGCAGGGGACCGGATCATAGAGGTGAACGGTTTTCCTGTGGACGGGATGGAGCCTGAGCAAGTTATCCAAGTTGTGGTGGGTCACTTGTTCATCAAATAAAATGTGCTCTTGCTGTTGTGTGTTGTTTCCATCCAACACTGGTTCTGTTCATGCTCCATTTTGTTTTCTTACAACCAATCAGCAAGCTCGGTCGCATGGCACCATCATGTTCAAAGTCATTCCCATCACAGAAAGGCCGGTCCACAACCAGACCATGGTGAGTCTTTTTCCACAGCTCCATTATTATTGCCTCTGTTCACATAAAAAAATATTCACCACTATTTTGTGGGTTTCTGTTTGCTAGCTGTACGTACGGGCCATGACTGACTACAGCCCTCAGCAGGACCCGGCCATCCCTTGCGCCGATGCCGGCATGAGTTTCAGAAGAGGCGACATCCTGGAGATTGTGGACCAGACAGATGCCCTCTGGTGGCAGGCAAAGAAACTACCCAGCAGCACAGCATGTGCTGGCCTCATCCCCTCCACCAACCTCCTCAAACGGTCAGATATGGTTCTTTTAAGCATGCTCTTCCAATCTTGGACTGCATGTAATAGGTTTTTATTTTTGCTGTTTGGTCATTTTTATGGATAAGGTGTTAAAATTCCCTGATTCATTCAACTCCATCTCCTAAAAGTCATCTTTAATTCAGTTCAATTCAATTTAACAGTATTGAGATACAAATGAATTAAACTGAACTGATTAAAAGAAGAAGAAAGAAAACAACAATCCGATGATCCCCTTTGAGCAAGCACTTGGCAACAGCGGGGACAAAAAACTCCCTTTAAAAAGGAAGAAACCTCCAGCAGAGCCAGGCTCAGAGAGGGGCGGCCATCTGCCGTGACCAGTTGGTGGGTTGGAGAATGGAGCTGAGGACAAATTTATATACAATTAACATACTATAATTTCTGTTGTTTTCCTTTTTGGGCTGACATATTCTGACTTTGGCCCTTAAGATTTACTTGTTTGGTAACGCTGGCCTCTTCAGCTTCTTCTTCTTCTTCTTGAATTGACTGCTGCACTGTCTCATTTCGGGCCTGAGGATTTTCTAATTCAGTAAAACTGACCTCTTTTTCTTGCTATTATATGTCCAGACATAATCAAAATGTTGTGATGCTTACCAGGTCTTTAAAATGAGGTAAATACAAGTTCAGATAAAGTATAAAATATGACACAAATATTACACTGTGTGTTTATTTGTTTAACAGAAATTCAAGCCAAAATAGAGAAGCAGTGTGTGAAAAACTAAGTACAGTCTACTGCTTCCATAATTAGGAGGGTAATTAGCACCCAGGTGCTGATAATCAAATACAATTGCTTTAACTGATCATTCCCAAGTATTAGCACCTCTATGAAAGCAGAAGTGTTGGCACTGGAGCATTCAGTTATGTGATGTGTTTGTTGCTGGGATGTGAACTCCTGGGAAGATTGTGGTCCTGAGCACATTTCAGTGATTGACCATGAATTCCTTTGTATATCAAAGTATTCTAGAATCAAATGTGAGGTCGTCTGTCTGACAGCTAAAGCTTGGCTGAAACTGATCATGCAACAAGACCAGATGACTCTCTGTTATGTCCTACAATGTATAACCTCAGAAGTGCAAGAGCATGTCCTTTATCAGGTCAGGATTACATGAAAAAACAAAATTCATATTTGGCTTATTCCAGGATGGCCATGTCTGCATGAACAAGTGATAAAAGTGAGACTTTAAATAATAATGAAATGCTCTTCCATTGGGTTTGAAGCCTCAAATTTCTGATTTAGATTTAGTTGTTTGACATATCCAGATGACTGGATCGATGGAGCTGATCAGCTAATGCTAAGGCTAGCTAGCTAGCAGTAATATTTGTGATGCTAGTTTAGGTGAGTGAATGGGGTTAAAGCAAAGTATACTGAGCAGCCAACTCTTTAAAGTAACCTCTAGTACAATCGAATGCTGAGCAACGAATCTGAACTGAATCAGACTGAAAAGCGACATGTATTGAATGTATTCAGTGAGACTTAAAATGAGTAATTTAGATCATCAGGAAAGTGTTTCCTGGAGTCATAAATGAAGTGAAAAATTTAAATATAATTTGGGAGCATCACCTAGAAATGTCTTTTTTGACATCTCATAATATTTTAAAGGTGGCATAAAAGTTGTCTCATCTTACTCTGTTTCTGCTTGTTGTAACAGGAAGCAGAGGGAGTTCTGGTGGTTGCAGCCTTACCAGCCACACACCTGCATTCAGACCTGTGAGTGCGCTCAGGTTTTCTTTTAATCATCATTAAAGTAACTGTTGTACAGCTTCACAGATGAGTTTTCTTTGTGTTCTGCTCCATGCTTACTGAAGTGAGCACTGTAGAGGAAGGTAAGAATAGACTAGCTTAAACTTAATCAAACTTGAATTGTTCTATAACTGATCTGACTTTAATTATCTCTGTTTTTCCACCCACAGAGGAAGACTTGATGGCCATTGATGACAAATGTGTGGAAGCAGGTAAACCTTTACCTTCCATTTACTGTGTAATGTGCCTCTTATTCATCTTTTACACACAAACTAACTAACCACACAAAAATGTCTTTGCTTCGCTGTCTTTAACTTGTGTCTGTTTGTGTTTCCTGCCCCGATAGACGAGGAGGCATTTGATTCTGGTAGGTAAGTCTTTGCTGATGTAATCCATTCTGTCCCTGAATTTGTTTCGTGCCCTTCAAAGGAAATTTTTGTTGTTGTTTCTTTTTCAAACGTTCCTGCTGCCTGATGGGGAAATGTCAGAGGAGCTCAGAGAAGGTGAGAAAAACTTAAAAAATTGTGTTCTTATCTGCCTCCCACGAGTAAATTTATACATTTCTTTAATTTAATTAAAAGAGCAGACCTCCTGATTTGTTACCGAGATAGGTCACATGTTCTTACTTGGACTGATGTTAAATCATATATTAAAACAATGAAATTCAATAGTGCAGGAGTGCAGGAGCAGGTATAGAAACACAAAATATGAGCATAATGGTCCTCTGTTTTATAATTGGTGTGCTGCATTATAAGAAATGTAGCATTCGGTGTTTTTGTAGCTTATCACCGGGGTTTCTCTGCTGCCGCAGACTTTTTTTTCTGTTAATCCAGCAGTGCATCATAAATCCCTGAAGTGCTGTTTTAATTTGCAGAGGTATTTTAGACTTTCCAGTAATTTACGTCTGGGAAATGGAGGCTGACGCAGTTGCTTTGGTTGATTTCAGGTCAAAATGATGCACTGTATTATTTTGTGTGATTTCTTTTTTTTCTAATGTTTGACACTTTAGTGTGTAGGGCTTTTACTGGAGTCATTACATAAAAAACAACCAAGATTTTTACAAAAAGACGAGCCTAGCATTAAATAGTAGATAAAAAGGAGACCTTTTCATATGCTCCAACGTGCTTTGAGCAGCCATCTAGCCCATATGGTGACCAGTGAAAGTTTACCCAAAATGCACTTTGAAATAATGCTTCTTTCTGTTCCTTCACTGTGATCTAGGGATATGACTCTCAGTCTGGGTGCAAGAGGTTTGAGTTGAATCCCGGACTAGCCCCCAAAAATGTTACAGTTCTTACATCCATGGCTCAGCGAAACATTTGAGTAGCAAGTCTAAGACTTTTTTAATAATACAAAAATAATTTCTCACAAAGAAAGCAAATAAGAGAAACTGAAGCAAACTCACAACGCTTCATCAGTTTGATTGCTGTTTCTCTCACCTCACCAAAGCAAATTTCAAAAAGCAACTAAAGCAAAAGGTTGATGCTGATAGAGGAAGGAGAAAGAGCGGCCCATAGCACAGCTGCATCTGGCTTTATATATGCAGCTGAGCTTCAGATTATTAACAATGACAGAAAAAAGAAAAACATGGTAGTAAATGTGCTGGCTCAACGAGGCACATGTAACAGTCACTGACACTAAACTGGTTTAGTTTTTGCGATTGAAAGTGTGTTATATCCTGTGATACTGCCTTCACAGATGGTTATTGGTTTAAGGTTTGGGCCGTAAATTGTGAGATTTATATTTCAATGTAAAACTGGTTTGATAGCAGTTTTTAACAGAGGTATGAAGGTTTAAACATAATATTTAATAGTAGCGCTGGAAAAGCAAAGAAAAAGTGTAAGCATAAAACATTGACACAAGCAGCTAGCAAAGTACCCCATAACTTTAGCACAAATCCTCTGTTATAATTTGTAACAGGTGTGTTGCATTGTGGGAAATGGGAAGGATCCAGTGTTTTTGTGGCATGAACCACACTAAAGACTAAATACTGTATGTATGCTTATCTGACTTTTTCTTTTAGTCCAGCAGTGCATCATAAATCCCTCAAGTACTGTTTTAATTTGCAGAAATATTTTAGACTTTTCTTTGTTTTAGGGTGGAGGCTTTATGGGACACGGGGGCTGACGTAGTTGCTTTGATTGGTTTAAGGTCACAGATAAAATCCAACCCTATGTATCTCTGTCTCACTCCCCATCAACACACATGGACTATCATCTGGACTAGCCAGGAACAACTTACAATTAATAAATCTAATGTAAAGGGAAAAAAAGTATATATTTCAAATTTATAACTTAAAGTTCCCTCGTTATTACTTTAAAGGTTACTACGCATCCTTGGACTCTGGTATTGCTTAGTTTTCAGTAATTTCAAGTAAAAAATTATTAACAAAACCATTTGGGGGTAATTTAACCCTAAAATAAAAATAATTGAAATACACAGAAGACTAGCTGGCGCAGAGATGTAATCTTCCCAGTGTGTCCCGGGCCTCCATTCCTTTCCTGAAACATCTCATGTAGCCGGCACCCAGGATGCATCCTGATAAGATGTCTGAACCATGAGTAGTGGCTCTGCATTATTCACTGTGCTTTGCAGAATTATTTTTGATTACACTGTGTGCAAACATCTGTGTTTTTTACATCTGTTTTATTGTTGTTACCAATCTTTTTTTCCACATGCCTCACCGTGTTAAGTCCTGCTTTTTTTTTTTTCTCTTTAATCCAAACCAGAGGAGGATGACTTTAGCAGCAACATTGAAGGAATATATTTAGGTAAGCCTTCTCGAGCAGCAGATTATTTCTCGTATAGTGTTGCTCAAACTTGTTGGTATATTTAGAGTTTAGTTCTGTGTGTGTGTGTGTGTGTTGTGGATCCATTTTGGAGGTTTATCTACTGACATCTTTTTCATCAGCGGGCTTTAGGCGCAGCATGCGTCTGTGTCGGAGGCGGGCTCACAGCACCACCCAGCCGTCCTGCCACACCCGTTGCCCCAGCAGCTGCTACAGTGCCCTCAACAGTCCATATGAGGAGGTGGTTCGTTACCAGCGCCACCCGGAGGATGTACACCGCCTCATCGCCCTCTTAGGTACAGAAAACATTTCAGTCCTTTAGTTTAGTGTACCAAACATCTACACTCATAAGCCTTTTAGATACACCTTGATAGAATCAGGTTGGGTGCTCTTTTATCTTCAGAGCTGTCATAATTCAACAAGGTGCTGGAAACACTCCTCAGAGGTTTTGGCCCATATTAACATGACAGCACCACACATTTGCTGCTGTTCAAATAACCAGTATGAGATGTTTTGAGATTTGTGTGAAATGGTGTGTTATCCTGCTGGAAGCAGCCATAAGACGATGATGATGCTCAGTTAGTACTACTGGCTCAAAGTGTGCCAAGAAAATGTCCTCCATACTGTTACATCACCACCACCACGAGCTGGAACCGCTGATAAAAAGGGAGGATGGATCCATGTTTTCAGACCAGACGACATTTTTCTAAACTTGTCTAATTTTGTGTGTCTATGTGAATTGTCGCCACAGTTTCCCTACTCTTAGCTCACAGGTGTGGTCTTCTGCTGCCATTGAGATGCTCTTCTGCATGAGATGCTCTTCTGCATAACTTGGTTGTAACAAGTGGTTATTTGAGTTACTGTTGCCTTCCTATTAGCTTGAAGCAGTCACATAGAAAACTGTGACAAACTGGATATTATCTCTTCTTTGAATTATCCCCTGTAAACTACAAATTGATGTTTAAGTAAAATCCAAGCAGATCACCCATTTCTGAAATCATCAGACCAACAACCATACTTCATTCAAAGTCACTTAAATCATCTTTCTTCCTCATTCTGATGCTCAGTTTGAACATCAGCAGGTCGTCTGGATCATGTCTAAATTCCTAATGCATTAACAAGCAGTAGAATGAAAATATATACAAACAAAGTGAGCTATGCTTTTTCAGGTCCGTCTGGTGTAGGTGTGAATGAACTTCGAAGGCGTTTGGCTGAGATGAACCCAAACATCTTCCAGGGACCAGTGCCGTGTACGTAATCATCTTTCAGTCACAGACGTCATGAAAAATTTTAATCGAATTCAAAAAAACTATTAAAAAGCAGAGTTACCTGAGAAATCCTAGGCATTTTCTTCTTTCTGGGCTCTTTGTGTTTTTGTGTCAGATTCTGTAATAATCAGATTAAATGGTTGCTTTTTCTTTTTCCTTCTCCAGACACTACAAGAGCACCCAGAGGATATGAGGAATCTGGCAGAGAATATTTCTTCGTCAGCCGAGAAGTCTTTGAGAACATGGTTTATCACAACAGGTACAGCTGTCTGCGCATCCATAAGTGACACATTAAAACCTCTAATGAGGACCAATGTAGGTGGAACTGATGTGAGCTTAGCCACAATCGATAGATTTTAGTCCCACCGTCTCTGTGTCTTTTTTGTCTGGCAGGTTTCTGGAGTACGGCGAGCACAAAGGGAACATGTACGGCACCAGCATCGAGTCTGCAAAGGAGGTTTTAAACAACGGCAAGATCTGCGTCATCGACATCGAGCCAAACGCAAGTCTAACTCAGACACAGTAAAGAGAGCCAATAGAGAAATAAAAGTGTTTTCATGTAAATTTGTGTATCCTTGTTTAGGCCCTCCAGGCAGTGAGGACACACGAACTGAGGGCCTTCGTCATCTATGTTAAGCCTCCGACTCTGGAGCGCCTCAGGGTGACGAGACAGGACTCGTACATCACCACCAACTACTACGTCAACCGGCCATTCAAAGTATGACGCTGGGCTTAGTTGTCTGGTTAAAACGTCCACTCTTAATTTGGAGAAAAAAATGTTTCTTTTTCCTAATAAGATAATTATTTACATTTACATGTGATTGCTATCATCCAAGAGCATTACAAAGATATTGGTACACCCCAAACACACACAAGGGAAGGGATTTGAACTGGGATGTCTCAAATTTTATAGGAACTTTTTCTTTACTCCCAACTTGACTTCTTCTGTTTTAATTAGAATAGGCAAAATCTATATCGGCCTATGAGACCTCCTACTCATACAGTAGAAGTAGTCTTATCTTTGGTTTTACTTCATCAGGATGAAGACTTCCAGGAGATGGAGGAAGCAGCACGGAAGATCGAGTCAAACTACTGGCAGTTCTTCGATCATGTGATCATCAACGATGAGCTACAGGACTCCTGCGTCGAGCTCCTGACAGCAGTGATGAAGGCACAGGACGAGCCACAGTGGGTCCCTGCCAGCTGGATTCGACCCACGTCTGAGTCCTAGGAGCGAAGTAGAGGAGAGGACGTCGGGTCAAAACAGTGATTTTTTTTTTTTTTTACTGTACAGTTTAAAAAAAAATGAAAACCTGACATGTAAATTCAGTGATTGCTTTTCTAAATATACTGATGTGTGTGTGTGACGCATGTGAGCTGGACTTTAAGTCTCTTCAAATCCCCAAAGATGAAATGAAGCTGGATCCAAGCTCAAAGAAATCCCTGAATTTGTGTTTGTTTGTCACAGTTTTGTTTTTTATTTTTTCAGTCAGCAGGAACACATTCAGCACCTCTTTAACCAAAGACGCCCGCAGGACTTAAATTCAAACAAAACTGCCTCTTTTCCTGCCCTCCTCCCCGTTCTTGTACACGGACCTCCAATAAAAGAAACGTATATATTAAGCATGTTTTCCCCCTTTGGTCATAAATGACTTCTTGATGCATTCCAACCTAAAATGAGATATTTTCATGTCAAATGGTGGGTAAAATGAACAACCAAAGTAAATAAAAACAAAAAAGATTTTGTATCTTTAAAGGTATGTTACTGTACACCCAAAGCACTGATGTTTGCTAATCCTTGAAAGTAAAAAAAACAACAACAAAAAAACAGTTTGCAACAACCTTCTTATAGTAATTTATGCATTTGTTTGCATATCAATTTATGTATATATACGTCTTCAAAAAACAAAACAAAGTTGTTAAAATTGCAGAAAACCTGTAATTTCCCAGCCAAAAAGAAAATAAATAAGATTAGCAGCCATGGTAAAAAACAAACAAACACACACACACACATATTAAAAGGCGGGGGAGCAAAGTAGTTTTCAAAATATTATTAATACTTCTATTTTAATATATTTTTTTCATTTTATTTTTGCTAAACATTAAGATACCGGAAATGCGTCACACTATTCCTAAATACATCCGGGCCACAACCCCGTCGCTCAGTAAGCGTAAACAAAGCAAAAAAAGGAAAAGAAAAACCAACAAAAGCAGCGATTTATTCGCTTTAAACGACTGAAGCGAATAAAACAAAGTTACCAGCTGCACAATATTAAACGGGTTATGGATACAGGAGGCGCAACGGTGAGAGATATGCACACATAATGCATTAATGGTCAACATAACGGTCATATTTAAATGGATGGCGTGATTTGTGAACGTGAACTGTACCTGTGTGGGGCAGAAAGCTCGTTTTCTGGTTCACTTTAAAGGCTGTATTTGTGTAATCTCTCTCTGAGCTCTAATAAGAGCGAAAACGATGATAATAAAGAGCAGACGGTGTTTGTAACCTGCCTGTTTTCTGTGTAGACGCGGAGGGTGAGGGAGCTGCCGCCTCTCCCACCGGTGAGTAAATCAAACAGCTCTGTAGCTCCTCTGTAATAACGTTTAATAAAAATCAACAAGAACCTGTTGATTTGTCACGTGGTGGCTGGTTTTTATTCATTTTATTTACTTTATGTTATTTACACATTTATTTATCCAGACGTTTTCAGTCTTAAATTATGAGATAAAAAGTTATTGATATAGAAAATATTGAATTAGCAGCTTATTAGAAAAATATTAAAGTGATCGACACTGGGTTTTACATTTCCTTTAATAATAATAAGTTTTATTTCTGTAGCACCTCGCAAAATGTACTAAAATCATTAAAACATTAGAGACATACAGTCCTGTGCAAAAGTGTTGAGCCACCCCTCATTTTTTTCTATTGCGCTCTTAAGCAACAACTTATTCAGTGAAACAGGAGAAAGTCGAGTAAAAGCACCCAGAGATCTGATAAACTCCTCACACAGACTTATCCATTCAGACTTGGTGAATTTAAAGCCTGTTTTTAAGTGATTTGTTTTTTATTTCTGATAAATCTTAGTGATTTCCTTCTCGGTTTACGTCAGATGACGTATTTCCTGGATGTTTTTACTCACTGACACACTCATAAATACACACTGAGGCTCCAAGATGCTGAAAAAGGGGCTTGACCTGTGCTCGGGGTAATCCTCAGTCCTGGCAGATGTACTAACACAGATTTAGCCGAGGATAAAACAGTCAGGATGTCATGTGTCACTTAACTCCTGTCTCGCTGGTTTCTTGAGGAAGAAATGGCCAGAAAGACGCCGGTAAGATGCTCGCCTTGGTTGCTTTATCCGATTCTGGGTTATAACTGAAAGTTCTTGAACTTTTTATGTTAAAATCTTCACTTTTTCATTGGTTATGCAAGTACTGGTGGCTTAGATAATCTCTTATAATGGGCTTATCCTGTTTTGTAAGAACAGCCGTATCACTTTCAGGCAGTTTGTGTCTAAATTTCTAAATTAAGTTTCTTTGGTTCTTGTGTTCTTGTTAATGAAGGAGTGATAGTTATTAGATATGTTTAAGCTGCGTTTGATGGCACCAAAAAGCTTTCCAGTCAGATTTTATCAGACTCTGGTGTGCCTGGTAGCGGTGTATACTCAAGGGTCAGTTGTAGTGTTTTGTTCTCGCAGGATTTTGAATAAAAAGTGTTTAGTTTTGTTTCTAGATTTACTAGAATGTGTGCATAACTTGTGTTGTTCTGTTGGTATCGACAGAAATTCAGAAAATATAACTGTAGGTCTTATTATCCCAATTATTTTTACATAGGTGTTTTTTTTTTGGGGTGTGACTGATTTGGAAATGAAAAAACTGCATTTAACATGTTAAACCTCAACACGAATCTATAAAAGAAGGAATAAAAATGTTCTTTAGAGGGGGTTTTTATGAGTGAACACAGGGAGAAATCTGACTTCTGTGTTTCACTGTGTCTCTCCAGAGAGGCCAGCGATCTCTTCCCACGATGTTGAGGTGGGTAAACATCTTCATTTCAAGCAGCTACTGGGGTGTAATGCTAAAGGGGACCTTTGAAAGCTTTTTTGCCATGCAGATGCAAGAGGGGTGTGTGTGTGTGTCTCAATGATCCAGGAGCATCCCGGTGACAACCTTTGTGTTTTCCCGCACCATGTCACAAGGCAAAAGTAGCAATTGAGTAACTCTGAGATAAGTGAATAACAGGAACAATGGCCAGGAAACTTTCCAATCCGATTGAATTTATATATATAGTCAGTCCTTAAACAGTGGGTGGAAAAGCACAAGACCTGAACTCTGATCAACTTTCAACACTGATGAGGCAGCAATGGATTGCCATCATATCAAAGAAGCATGTAACAAAATAAAAATTAACTAATAATAATAATAATGATAATACCTACTGAAATCGAGGTCACAATAAGTCAGTCAGACTTCAGACTGCTCTGTATCTTCATTTTTTTCTACTTGGCTCTGTATGACGTCAGAGAAAAGGGCTGTCAGTCATATGGTCATCCCAGACTCAAAAGCCCCACACACCTGTCAATTATAATATAGTTATGGTGGGGAGGAGCTAAAACAGCTGCTTTTAGACAGGGGATGAACTGAAGGGCTGCACCAAAGCCCAGGATAAGATAAATGAGGATAATTTTGGGCTGTGATTCATGCAAAGTGACTCTAGTAGAGTCCAAGAATAAAAAACTGAAGCAGTAAATGAGAGACGAGGTCCACTTTAAACAGCAAAACTAAACCTTTCTTCTCTCTTTTCTTTGTTTTTGCGACCTGTGCACATGTGAAGTCAAGACACAACAGGTGGGTAAAAATATTTCTAATAAACGAGTTGGATTTCTTCTCAAACTCATTTTTTATGTGACTTAGCTTTATTTATTTATTCCTTCATGTGCACAGAAGATGTTCCAGCACCAAAGCACAAGAAGAAGAGAGTGAAAAAAGAGACAAATGGGGTGGATGATACAGACGGTAAGAAACACTTTCGTATTCTCATATTTGATGCTTCACGAACATGAATTTAAAGGTTTGAAGGGCTTCTTTAATATAACCTTTTCATGCATGTCACTGTATCTTCACCACTCACACCATGAGCATATTTATCATTGTCATCCATCCATCCATCCATCCATCCATCTTCATCCGCTTTATCCGAGGCCGGGTCGCGGGGGCAGCAGCCTAAGCAGAGAAGCCCAGACCTCCCTCTCCCCAGCCACCTCCTCCAGCTTATCCGGGGAATACCAAGGCGTTCCCAGGCCAGCCGAGAGATATAATCTCTCCAGCGTGTCCTGGGTCTGCCCCGGGGCCTCCTCCCGGTGGGACATGCCCGGAACACCTCACCCAGGAGGCGCCCAGGAGGCATCCTTGTCAGATGCCCGAACCACCTCAACTGGCTCCTTTCGATGTGGAGGAGCAGCGGCTCTACTCTGAGCCCCTCCCGGATGGCCGAACTTCTCACCCTATCTCTAAGGGAGAGGCCAGCCACCCTTCGGAGGAAGCTCATTTCTGCCGCTTGTATCCGCGATCTCGTTCTTTCGGTCACTACCCACAGCTTGTGGCCATAGGTGAGGGTAGGGACGTAGATCGACCGGTAAATTGAGAGCTTCGCTTTTACACTCAGCTCCCTCTTCACCACGACGGACCGGTGCAGCATCCGCATCACTGCAGCCGCAGCACCAATCCGTCTGTCGATCTCTGGCTCCCTTCTCCCATCACTCGCGAACAAGACCCCGAGATACTTAAACTCCTCCACTTGGGGCAGGAACTCATCCCCGACCCGGAGTGGGCACTCCACCCTTTTCCGGCTGAGAACCATGGCCTCAGATTTGGAGGTGCTGATCCTCATTCCCGCTGCTTCACACTCGGCTGCGAACCGCTCCAGTGCGAGCTGGAGGCCTTTACCTGATGAGGCCAACAGAACCACATCATCCGCAAAAAGCAGAGATGAGATTCTGAGGCCACCGAAGTGAAAGCCCTCCGCCACTTGGCTGCGCCTAGAAATCCTGTCCATAAAAATTATGAACAGAACCGGTGACAAAGGGCAGCCCTGGCGGAGCCCATCACCCACCGGGAACGAGTCCGACTTATTGCCGGCAATGCGAACCAAACTCTTGCAACGGTTGTATAGGGATCTAATGGCCCGTAGCAATGGGCCAGACACCCCATACTCCCGCAACACCTCCCACAGGACACCCCGAGGGACACGGTCGAATGCCTTCTCCAAGTCCACAAAACACATGTAGACTGGTTGGGCAAACTCCCATGCACCCTCAAGTATCCCTGAGAGGATAAAGAGCTGGTCCAGTGTTCCGCGACCAGGACGAAAACCGCATTGTTCCTCCTGTATCCGAGGTTCGACTAACGGACGAACTCTCCTTTCCAGCACCCTGGCATAGACTTTCCCAGGGAGGCTGAGGAGTGTGATCCCCCTGTAGTTGGAACACACCCTCCGGTCTCCCTTCTTAAAGATGGGGACCACCACCCCGGTCTGCCAGTCCAGGGGTACTGCCCCTGATCTCCACGCAACATTGTAGAGGCGTGTCAACCAGGACAGCCCTACAACATCCAGAGCCTTCAGGAACTCGGGGCGGACCTCATCAACACCAGGGGCTCTGCCACCAAGGAGTTGTTTAACTGCCTCAGTGACCTCGCCCCCGGAAATTGGCGGGTCATTCCCCTCATCCCCAGACTCTGCTTCCTCCTCGGAAGACGTGTCAGTGGGATTAAGGAGGTCCTCGAAGTATTCCTTCCACCGCCTGACAATTTTCTCAGTCGACGTCAGTAGCGCTCCGCCAGCACTATACACAGTGCAGGTAGAGCACCCCTTTCCCCTCCTGAGACGCCTGACGGTTTGCCAGAATCTCTTCGAGGCAGTCCGAAAGTCTTTTTCCATGGCCTCTCCGAACTCCTCCCACACCCGAGTTTTTGCTTCAGCCACTGCCCGAGCCGCATTCCGCTTGGCCTGTCGATACCTGTCGGCTGCCTCCGGAGTCCCACAGGCTAACCAAGCCCGATAGGACTCCTTCTTCAGCTTGGTGGCTCCTTTCACCTCTGGTGTCCACCATTTGGTTCGGGGATTACCACCACGGCAGGCACCAACCACCTTGCGGCCGCAGCTCAATCAATCAATCAATCAATCAATATACTTTATTAATCCCGAGGGAAATTAGGGTTACAGCAGGCAGCACGCTAATGGCGATGGAGACGCTGAACATGGTCCATTCGGACTCAATGTCCCCAGTCTCCCTCGGAATGCTGTTGAAGCTCTGCCGGAGGTGTGAGTTGAAGATCTCGCAGACTGGGGCCTCTGCTAGACGTTCCCAGCACACCCTCACTACGCGTTTAGGTGCACCGGGTCTGTCCAGCATCCTCCCCCGCCACCTGATCCAACTCACCACCAGGTGGTGATCAGTTGACAGCTCAGCCCCTCTCTTTACCCGAGTGTCCAGAACATATGGTCGCAGGTCTGGTGATACGATTACAAAATCGATCATCGACCTGCGGCCTAGAGCGTCCTGGTGCCACATGCACTTATGGACACTCTTATGTTCGAACAAGGTGTTCGTTATGGCCAAACTGTGATTTGCACAGAAGTCCAATAACAAAACACCGCTCGGATTCAGATCAGGGGGGCCGTTCCTCCCAATCACGCCCCTCCAGGTCTCGCTGTTGTTACCCACGTGAGCATTGAAGTCTCCCAGCAGGACAACAGAGTCTCCCGGTGGGGCACCTTCCAGCACCCCCCCGAGGGACTCTAAGAAGGCTGGGTACTCTGAACTGCCACTCGGCCCATAAGCGCAAATGACAGTCAGGACCCTTTCCCCGACCCTAAGGCACAGGGAACAAACCCTCTCATCCACCGGGAAAAACCCCAACGTACCGGCAGCAAGCCGAGGGATATTAGAATACCCACCCCAGCCCGCCGCCTCTCACCAGGGGCAACTCCAGACTGAGACAGAGTCCAGCCCCTCTCTAGGAGACTGGTTCCAGAGCCCAAGCCATGCGTAGAGGTGAGCCCGACTATATCTAGCCGGTACCTCTCAACCTCACGCACTAACTCAGGCTCCTTCCCCACCAGAGAGGTGACATTCCATGTCCCTATTGCCAGTCTTGGCAGCCGGGGATCAGTCCGCCAGGGCCTCTGCTCCTGGCCGCCGCCCAGCACACAATGCACCCGACCCCTATGGCGCCTCCTGCGGGTTGTGGGCCTGCGGGAGGATGGGCCCATGTCTCCTCTTCGGGCTGTGCCCGGCCGGGCCCCATGGACTAAGGCCCGGCCACCAGACGCTCGCCCTCGGGCACCCTCCCCGGGCCTGGCTCCAGGGCGGGGCCCCGGTAACCCTATCCCGGGCAGGGTAAACTGTTCCCTCGTTGTTTTCTTCATAAGGGTCATCCAAATTATCTTCAATTTGCCATCATGAGCCCAAAGAAAGCTTTGCATTATGTACTGAACTGTTGAGCAGTGTAGAACTCGTTATATATGGCTTGTTCATGAAAGCCTGCACATATATAACAGCATTTATGTTCACTAAGTTCCTAAAAAACATATTGTTACCATTAAAATTCTTTCATAACTCTGGAGAATAATTTTAAGTAAAGGATAACAACATAAAACCACAAAGAAGGAGAGTAGATTTTTCAAATTTGTCCTAAAATTTCTGTATAAAAATTTCAATTTCCTCATTTGCCTCCACGCACTGTTTAAAATAAAGCTGTAGCTTCTTGTGCCGCCTTCAGATCAGGGGATGGAGATGGGAGGCATGGGCAGCCGCAGGGCTTCTGGAATCGGGGATCATCTGACCCTTGAAGCCACAGTGGAGGCCCCGCCACAGAGGAGGAGGAAGAAGAAGAAAACTGCCACTATAGGTGAATTCAAGAATTCTGTCTCCGCTAGTTGTAGCTGCTCTATAAGGTAAAGACCCTACAATAATACAGAGAAACCGCCAACAATCAGACGACGTCCTAAGAGCAAGCCACAGTGGAAGGAAAAACTTCCTTTTAACAGGAAGAAACCTCCAGCAACCGTGTGCCGCCACCAGTTGGGGGTGAGGGGAGAAAGACTGTTTAATAATAACTTTAGCTAGCTCCATATTTTTAACTATAGACTCTGCTGGAGTGGCTTTGCATGATTCACAGCTCAAAGTAATCCTTATGTATCTCATTGTGAATCTTGTGTCAGCCCCCTCAGTTCATCATCTGCCTGAAACAAGCTACTTTAGCTCTTCCCACTTCAAACCAGCTTTCTTATGATTGTCTGCCTCTCACAAACAGCAGGTGGGCGGAGCTTCTGCGACTCTCTGACAGATTAAAGAGCCAAATTTAGAAAAAAGTGTCTGAGTGTGAGCATGTAGAGCAATGTGAGGACTGAACTTTTGGCTGAAACTGAAACTTTGCCCATGTTGTGAACGCTTTAACGTTGTGTATGTGACAATCTTGGATTTCAGATCTTGAGGACGACCACGCCGACCTGGTGAACGGAGACACCGCGGACCAGACCACAGATGGAGAAGAAGTGGTCAGGAAACCCCGAAAGAAAAAGTAAGAATTTATTATTTTAATACAGGTGCACTAATTGTGAAATTCTGGCTTGAAATCCACATTTAAAGAAATCATTTGGCGGACAGTCGATTTTTATAATGTTGCTGTTCTTGTTTATTCCCCTTTATTGACTCTGAAACACACAAGTGTTCACTATAAATTAATAACTGAGCTGTTTTAAACCATCATTGAAGGAGAACAAATTCAAACGTACGCTGGGCCTCGATATTCGCAACTTATTATCTTTGATGTTGTGATGTGAGAATAGTCTGGCTTTTTAGTTTAAAAAAATAAATTTTTTAACTTGCCATACGCTCTTCAGGAAGTCCAAAGTTGTCGAGACGCAGCTTCCCGATGAGCTGGACGTACCGGAGGATGACATCATCAGCGACACCCCTCCTCCATTGCCCCAGCATTCCCTGTTCGCCGCCCCACAGAGTCAGAGCCAGCCGGTCGGGAAGGTGTTTGTGGAGAGAAATAGTGAGTGACAGAAAAAGAAGAAGACGATATTGATGATGAGGCTGTTTGTTTAACTTTTTTTTATGTGTTTGTATGCAGAGCGTTTCCAGGCTGCTGAACGCTCCGAATGGAGGAAGACCAGCGACGCGATGGACAACATGGCAGACTTCCAGCACATGCAGCCGCTGTGGACCACCAGAGACGTTTCCATCAGAGTGCATGGAGGCTTCAGGTAACAGCAAAGTGTCTCCTGACTTTAAAAATCCCGAGTCTGTCCTCCCGTCCCAATGTTCCTCCTCTCCTCTGTTCATGCTCCAGGGTGTTCGGTCTATACTGTCAGGGCTTCCTGGCGGGCTACGCCGTGTGGAACGTGGTGATGGTGTACATGCTAGCCGGGCAGCACCTCACCGCCCTGTCCAACCTGCTGGAGCAGTACCAAAGCGTGGCGTATCCCTCCCAGTCTCTGCTCTACATGCTGCTGGCCATCAGCACGGTGGCAGCCTTCGACAGGTAAAGCTGCACAATGGAAATCCATCATGGTTCGCCACGTTGCAAACAAAAACACATCACACCTTCTGGCAAATTAGAATCACCAAATAGCCAAACCCTACTGTGGGAGCAAAATGGAGCACACAAAGAGAACACACGCAGACACGGTATTTGCAAGCAAAACTTTGGTATTTGTGAGTAAAACTTGTTATACATTTATATTTGCAAGAAACAAGATATGAGCTTGCAAAACAATTTTTTTATTTTTGATATTTGCTAACAAAAATTTAGTATTTGCAAACCAAAAAGTTGGTGTTTGTATATTTTCCAGAATGTTAATATTCATTAAAAAAAAGTTTGATATTTGTGCACAAAAATGTTTCATTTTTGTAATATTTGCAAACAAAAAATATGATTGGCTAGCAAAATGTTAGAATTTTTATATTTGCTAACAAATGTGGTATTTTCGATCAAAATGTTGCTTTTTCCAAACAAAAAAACATGTTTGTATAATTTTTAAAAGCATATATTTGTAAACAAAACATTTTGGATTTAACAGTTGCAAACAAAAAACAGGTTTATTGTATTATAAATACTTTTGTATTTGCAAATAAAACGTTACTATTTTGCAATCAAAACTTTCAGATTTTTATGTTTGCAAACAAAAAGTGTTATTTGTTTATTTTGCAAATAAAACTTTCTTATTTACAAACAAACTGCTTGATAGGAGCAGGTGTCTTAAGTAAATCTGTCATCTTCTGCAACATTAGAAAAGTGGTGGCGCAGTTCAAACTGTAAAAAGAGCGTGTTGAAACTTTGAGCTCAGGTGAGGGGCTATAGAGCTGGGGTGGGACAGGGATCTCACTTCATAGATCTTGTAATTAAAAGTGTGAAGTGAATGAATACTGCATCCATTTACGCTATGAATTAGCTGTTGTGTTTTCTACAAATGAAATTCTCCTCAGGGTGAATCTGGCCAAAGGCCCCGTGGCTCTGCGGGAGTTCATCACACTGGATCCGGTGGCTCTCGCCTCGTTCTGTGAGTCCTCCTTCCTTCTCTGTCTGTGCTTCAGACACACATCATCGTGGAATCTGTTTGGGATTCAGTTGACACGCATTGCTTTTTGCACACAGTGTATTTCTCAGCGCTCGTCCTCTCTCTGAGCCAGCAAATGACCAGCGATCGGATCAACCTCTATTCCAACAACACGACACTACTGTGAGCTTGCTAGAATAATCTGATATTCTGATATTATTAAAAAGTCTGGTTTTGATACTGAGGCTGACCTGATTCTGCTTTAGGCCTACAGGGTTGGAGCACCAGATTCTCCACCCATGGGTGACTGTCAACCTGGTGGTGGCCCTGCTGGTGGGCCTGGCCTGGATTTTAATTGCCATCAGACCTGAGACAGACTACACGGAGGGTGAGAGAGAGCAGTGTGGGATGAGCATTTCTGCTTAAAAAAAGGAAAATCCAACTTAAAACATTTATTTTTGTTGTCTTATCCTTCCTCCTCAGGTTACCTAATGGCCATGGAGATTGAGCCTCCAAAGCCAGATGACAAATCAGAAATGACCGCCTGAGAAAATTAAGGACTTACTGTACAGCTTTGTTGTCATTTTGCACATATTTTTGCATTTTATCATGAATGTTGTTTAAGTTATTTTTGTACGTTTGAAATATGTTCAATTCTTTTTAAATACAGAGATTTAAAGAACCCAACAATAGTTTTTTATCTCTTTTGTTTACAGTTGTTTCTCTACATGAAACCCATGAAAGAAAGCATTCACTACATTCACTACACTGTTTTTCTGCTTGCCCAGACTACTGAAGTACACTGAATGAGCTATGAAGAAAGTGATTTACATGGTCTAAATGCAAAAGCATTGTAACGTATCAAAAGTAAAAGCACTTATCATGCCAAGGAGTAGTTAATGGTGTTACTACGCTGCACTGAAAGCTAATGAAATTAACCTGGAGGTGGAAATTCAGGCCAGTGCATAAACCAAAGGATGACATAGCTGAGGTATAAACACCGAGATGAGTCAAAGCAAAAAAACAAAAATCATCTGAGATCCTAAAAGACTTCTAGAGAAGCTGAAGAGCAGCTGTGATGGAACGGAACAGAAAGACAGCTAAATGTAACGCTGACGGCGGGTTTTACACGTGACACCTGAGGTCAAGTGTCAATGGATCAGTTTTAATTTGAGCATAAGTCAAGTCACAAAGCGTTTGTTCAAAAAAACGACATTCTGAGTGATTTTGTGTCCAGTTTTAGGTTTTTAGTTTGTGTCTGTGGACATGTGGTGTCTGGTCTTTTTCCTGTGTGTCTTTGGCGTCATGTTGGGTCTTTTTATTGTAAACTTTGGTCTTTTTTGTGTCCCTCTGTAGTCATTTTGTGTCTCTGGTGTCACTGTAGTCCCCATTCAGTTGCTTTATATCACCTTTCTGTCATTTGTATCACTTTGGTCTTGTTTTGTCTCTGTTTTCTTGTAATTTTGTGTCTTATTTCATGTCTCTGTGGACATTTTGTGGACATTTAGTGTGTTGTTTTTATGTCTTTGTGCATGTTTTGCATCTCTTTGCTGTCACTTTGGTGTTTTTGTGCCCTTTTTAGTCATTTTTTCATCTCATAATGTTTTTGTCTCTCTTTATGTCATTTAATGTTTTTTAATGTCCCTTTGTTATCATTTTGTGTCGCTTTGTTGTCACTTTTCTTTTTGTTTTTCTTTTTAGTGATTGTGCATCTCTTTATATGATTTTTGTCTCTTTTTATATCTTTATTTCATGACTTTGTTTTTTGGGGGTCCCTTTTGTAGTTGTTTTTTGTCCCTTTGGTGTCATTTGTGTCTCTTCTTGTCTCATCTTATGTCTTTCTGGTTATTTAGTGTGTCTGGTCTTGTTCCTTCTTCTTTTTATAGTTGTTTTATGTCCTTGCTCTTGTTTATGTGCTTATTTCTAATTTTTGTGTTTTTGAGTATATCTTTACTCATGTTGTATCTCTTTGTGTGATTTTATTTTTATTCTTTGTAGTTGTTTCTTATGCCTTTGCTCAGTGTGATTTTTGTGTGTGTCTTTTTACATCATTATAAAATGACTTTATGGTCATTTTGTGTCCCTTTGAGTTGTTTTGTGTCATTTTATGTATTTGTGACCATTTTGTGTCTCACTTGTCAACATTTCTGTTTCTTTGATCTTGTTTTGTGTCCCTTTGTCGTCGTTTTGTCTGTCTTTGCCCGTGTTTTGTGTCTCCTTGGTGTCATGTTTTTTCCTGGAATCCATTGGTTTGCTCTGCCTGCGATCTAGGCTGTATAATCGAACACAGATAACCAAGCAGCACTGTCCAGCTGATGTTGACGTGGTAGTGATATCTTGAGGGTTTTTGTGGAAACATTCAAATATACATGAATAAAAGTTAGCAGAAACTTTTAGATAACAGCGAGCAATCATGCTGGACTTTGCGATCTTTGCTGTTACGTTTGTCATCATCCTGGTGGGCGCTGTCCTTTATTTGTACCCGGTAAGTTCCTGCAAGTTTGGCGTTAGCTTGCAACATTAGCGGGCTGTTGCCCTCATCCCAGTGTCCTAACCAAAAAGCGCCTTTTAATGTTTTAGTTCTTGTTCACGAGTTGGAGCACATTATTCTGAACTATTTAAGAAATAAATTGAATAAGGAGTGTATTTTGCACATTTCGGCTCCCATTTAATACAGTATTCATTGACCTAGTCCAGTGAAACCCAACTTCAAGAAGACGGAATGAGCGAAAACGAGATAATAAAACATTTTTTTTTCATTTTTATCAGTTTCCTTTATGTGTTTGTGTTACAAGCCGATTTATTTCTAAACTCCAACTAAATGACTTCACATCCCTAAACTATATCATGTTCTATATGCGCATGCTACTCAATAAGGAATTGTTAAATTCGCGCATTTTTCAAAGAAGTTCTGAATGGGACCCGCTTTCCGATAGCCATTATTTTAAATTATGTAAAGACTTAGTAGATATGTGGACACCACTGTGAGCAAAACCACTCATGTTTAATGACTTGTATTTTGTGTTCAACAACAAAATCTCATTTCTAATCATATTTTCAGTCATCCAGAAGGGCCTCTGGTATCCCAGGTCTCAACCCCACGGATGAGAAGTAAGTTTTCATCTTTACCTTTATTTTTTCTGCTTCTGTTAACTCTTATTCAATAACAGCGTTTTGTAAAATATAGTACCTTGTGCGTAATAATTAGCTCCTTAAGGGTCCTGTCATCCTAATAGCTTTTGTCAGTAAATATAAGTAAATATAAGCAGATGTGCATCAATGTTCTATTTTCTGTTCTCCAGGGATGGAAACCTGCAGGATATCATCGACAGAGGCAGTCTGCACGAGTTCCTTGTCAGCCTGCATGATGAGTACGGCTCCGTGGCATCGTTCTGGTTTGGCGGTCGCCCCGTGGTCAGCTTGGGCTCCGTGAGCGAGCTACAACAACACATCAACCCCAACCACACCAGTAAGCAAACCAGTTTGGATCAGCAGCTTTTCTTACACTCAAGAATTTGTTGGGCAGAATATCTAATTGAATAGAAGAACATCCTCATGCATAAATCTGCTGTTTCCTGCTTCCTTTTTAGCCGACTCCTTTGAAACGATGCTGAAGTCGCTGCTGGGCTACAAGTCCGGGATGGGAGGTGGGGCCAGCGAGTCCGTCATGAGAAAAAAAGTGTACGAAAGTGCCATCAACAGCACGCTGAAGAACAACTTCCCGCTCGTGCTCAAGGTTTCCACAGCCAAGAAATAATTTTTCTAAAAAAAATAAGAAAAGAACCAAAAACTTCCTCACACTTCCTGCTAACTGATATCTTGTTTCTTAGCTGGTGGATGAGCTGGTGAAAAAGTGGAAGTCATTCCCAGAGGGTCAGCACACGCCTCTGTGTGCCCACCTGCTGGGCTTGGCCATGAAGACGGTCACCCAGCTGGCTCTGGGCGAGCGGTTCAGCGACGACGCCGAGGTCCTTGCCTTCCGCAAGAACCACGATGCGGTGAGAAATTTTAGCACAAACTTCTATGGAGTACGCTTTTAGGATCTGAGGGCGAAAAAAATAGCCCTTTTTTTGACCTCTGGTACGGTCAGTTTCCTCTGATAGAGTTCACTTTGAGAGAACTTTCTCTTGCTCTTAGCCCTTAGACCAGAACATTATGCTAGAACATTTCAGAGGCCATTAAATGAAGCATGAGGTCTGACTTTGTCCGCTACGTTCACCGCTGGGGGACACAAAACTTTACTTTATTGGGATGCTAATCAAAAATGCACCATGCTAAAGTTCTGCAGGGAGTTTAAGTCTCTGTAACTGATCATTGATTTTTATTTTTTTGCTCTTCTGACTCACGCCTCCAGATCTGGTCAGAAATTGGAAAGGGCTACCTGGACGGCTCCCTGGAGAAGAGCTCCAGCAGGAAAGCGCACTATGAGAAGGGTGAGCGAAGGAGGCGTGTCAACGTGTGGGAGCGGCGTCTGGCTTTGTGTGGTGAAGCCAAATGGAAAGTCTGCAGAGGCTCCGATGTTATCTCTGTGTTAAGCCTCTTGACAGACAGACCGAGCACATTCACGGTTACCACCTTAATCAGCAGACAGGCTTTGTTTGGATAGGATCGATAGGGATTTACCTGCCAAGGACAGATGCTATTTTGGGTGCTGTCTGAAAGGGCTGAAAAGACTGCATTTAACGTGTAACCCCACGGAGAGTGTCTGGCACTTGTTCATGTCACATGTACAGTCTTGATTAATATTTTTGCTAGAAAAATGGGAAATAGGTAACTCTGACACCCAGTTCTCAAAAAGAGGCTCTCCAGGTGTGAGAATAATTTACCCTATTAGTGCAGACAGGGGAAGCTCACATTCCAGGTTTTGATGATCCAGATGTTTTTAAAGGGCCTGTCCAGCAGTTGTGGGACAAAATCTGTGAACCGTGCCGGGGTAGGATGTCAGATTTTGAGCCCTTGAATGTGGTCGGAGTCGCCACGGCTCTCATCTTGTTTTTTCCTCCTCGGTGGTCAGCTCTGTCAGAGATGGAGTCCATGCTGCTGTCAGTGGCGAAGGACAGGAAAGCCCAGAGGAAGCAGACAGTGTTTGTGGACGCTCTGCTGCAGTCCAACTTCACAGAGCGACAGGTGAATGCTGATGAGCTTCTGCTTTACATCCTCAGCGCTTTCACAGAGGTAAGAAAAAAAAACGCTGAAATCTGGATTGTTTGTTTCAGATCATGGAGGACTGCATGGTGTTCACTTTGGCTGGATGTATCATCGCTGCGAACTGTAAGTGGCCTGAATCAGAGGATGTGAAGCCTGCCAGACACAATTTTTATAATTACAGTTTCCCAGAGTTGTCTGATAGGCACTTAACAATAATTTAATGAACTGTTTTAGCTCTAAAAGCAAACAAAAGCTAACTTTTATTTATCTTTTATTAGCAAAATGACGTTTTATTCTGACTCTAAGATTACACACTGTGGTGTTTTGGCAGTGTGTATCTGGGCTCTTTACTTCCTGTCCAGTTCAGAGGAAGTGCAGGACAAGTTGCACCAGGAGCTGGAGGACGTATTGGGTTCTGATCCGGTTTCCCTCGACAAGATTCCTCAGCTCAGGTAAGACTTTTGGACTTTTCAGTATTTAGGCGTTCTTGAGTCGTCCTTCACGTGTGGTGCAGTCAATAACGTTGATGCGATCGCATTTCCGTCCTCGCACAGATACTGCCAACAGGTCCTGAACGAGACGGTGAGGACTGCCAAGCTCACCCCTGTTGCGGCTCGGCTTCAGGAAGTGGAGGGCAAAGTCGATCAGCACGTCATCCCCAAAGAGGTATCCGGTTTCCCGCCGTCTGCGGCTCTCAGCCAGATTATTTCAGCTGCACAAACACAGTGTTTGCTGTGTTAATGGTAAACAAGAAGAGATAGAAACATTAAACAGCGTAAGAAACATAAACTGAGAACTTTATTTTATTTATTTATTTTTTTATATGCAACTTTTGAATGTTTATTTAAAGTCAAGTGAGTGATTATTCCTGTTTTATTTTGTTTTTCTTCCTTCCTTATTAAAGTGTGTTATTCCCTCAGTTTTCCCAGCTGAGGTTAAAATACAGCAGTTTTGTTACACGTAAACACGGTGAAGCATTGTTGTTGTCACTTTCAGACGTTGGTGATTTACGCCTTAGGAGTGGTTCTGCAAGATGAGGAAACCTGGAGCAGCCCTTACAGGTTTGACCTTTTGGCTTTGACATGTTCTTCAGCCAGTTTAAAAATGGCTGCCGGTTCAAATCCCACTCATTCAAAATCTGCAATACAAAGAAAGAAAACTGTACTGGGTCACTAAATTATCACTCTATAAAACAGGATCTGTAACGCTCATTCCCAGTATTTTATTTATATTCTGGGACTAGAATGGTATCTCTTACTAGACTAAGAGGTATCATGCTGTGCAAAAGTCCCTGATTTCTTTATATCTTGTTTCCAAGCAGCCAGTCTTACTTGTAATCTTTTTTTAAGTGCTCTTAAGCAATAGTTCTCCAGGCTTTCTTAAAGTGTTTCAAAGCTTTCTTTGGACACTGTCTGCTTTTACACTCATTTTCAGTCCAGTCCCTGTACCTGACCATCTTCAGTGGAATATATTTTGTGTGTGTGTTAAGCAACCTTAACCAATGAATTATTAAAGCATAAAAAAGGCACCTAAATCAACTATGAACCAGTGTCGTGTCTACACATAAAAGAGAACTTGGCAAAGATTTTAAATCTGATCTTTAAGCTCTTTGTTACTAGTTTGACAGACATAAAATAGCATTTTTCCAGAGCTATTAGCTGAAAGGTTGACACATCTCAGCGTGGTGTGCAGCATGTCCTTAAAAATGTTGAGGGAACTGAACAAGTTCAGGACAAAAAAAAAAAGCTATCTACATCAGGTGAACAGTATCTGAAAGTCATGACCTTAAGAAACAGGAACAAAGCCAGCAAAAAACTGACACAGGACCTGAGAGATGCATCTTAACCTTCAGCTTATCTGTCTACTGTTCATGGAAATCTCATCAAATGGTCTCAGTGGAAGGATTGCCATCAAGAAGCCGTTCTTAATGAAGGGAATCCAGGAGAAAAGGCTGAGGTATGAAAATTACACAAGAACTGGACTGAAAATCAGTGACAGCATATCTGATCTTGTTAAAAGTAACGATTATAAATGAAGAAAATTGCCATCAGACTTTGATCTACCACGCAATACCATCTGGAAAGCGTCTGATTGGCAGTGGTTTCATTTTTCAGCTTAACAATGACCCCAAACACACAGTAGAACACTATCAGTCATGGATTGGCCTCCCCAGAGTCTGGACCTCAACATTACTGAGGCAGACTTGCCCAGAGGCTCAAATATGGATTTGGTGAGCTTGAAACTTTTGTTGGGGGTCAAAATTTAGTTAATGGATTAGGACAAAATTTTACAGGAAGAGCTCAAATAATTTAGTTGATCATCACCACATCTAAACTCAATTTGTCCACTATTTCGTAAGTAACTTCAAAACTAATGGCATTTTGTCATCAGCCTTAGCTGTTATTTGTGGGGGGGGTTGTTTTGAAGTTAATTCTAACCGGTGGGTGTAAATAAAACCTGCTAGCATTACCATGTAGAGCTCGCTGGAATATCAGGTGTTTCCTGTGAAGTCGACTTGAGCATGTCAAAGTTATCACCGGGCATTCATCTGCCTTCACCAGGTAACATAAACCGGCAGCCATCAAATAAACTGTAGTTAAAATAAAGTGACAGCTTCAGAGTGAGGGGCTTTTTTTCCTCCAAGTTAAAGTTGTAATATGTCTGTTTACTGGACTGGTGATTACTTCAATCCTCCATCAGGTTTGACCCAGATCGATTCGAGGAAGAATCGGCCACAAAGAGCTTCTGTCTGCTCGGATTCTCAGGGAATCAGACGTGTCCAGAGCTCAGGTAAGAGAAAATTATCCACTGTCTGTCACTCAGACTGCTAATAGTGAGAGCAGACTTTATTAGACCAACTTTGGGAAGTTTTGATAACTATTTGAAGCTCTTCTACATCTGGATGTCCTGCATCAGTCATTATTTGGTCTCCGTTAGGTTTGCCTACACTGTGGCTACGGTCGTCCTCAGCACGTTGGTGCGGCAGCTGAAGCTCCACCGGCTGAAGGGGCAAGTGGCCGAGATCCGATCCGAGCTGGTATCCACACCGAAGGACGAAACCTGGATCACCGTCAGCAGAAGAAGCAGCTAAAACAAAGATTTAGAGCAAACGATGAAGAGCAAAGAGAAACACATTTAACATCACTGAATGAAATTACCAGCAGAGTATTCCCTGTTAGACGTCATCGTAGTTTCCCATCATGATGCCAGTAGTTTGGACTGACACTCTTAATTTGTAGGATTTTAAAGGCTGTTTCACCCACTTTGTACCACCACTGAGGCCTTAAGCATGATGTTAGCTTTTTCCGCTCACAGGTTTAGTTTGTCGAACGCTTCCTGTCTCTTCAGGGAGGGAGGCTTGACGAGTAAAGCTCTGTGACGTCGAGAAAAATGACTTGCGCTGCTAAAACTTTCTGTATTTTCAGAACAGCTGGTTAGAGTCAGAGTCAGGGGGCTTGTTTGTGTCTGTGAAAATGAACCAAGCTGCATTTACATTTCATTCCTTTTGTTTACATCCTGTATATTAAAAAACGGATGAAGATTTTGAGTTTGTGTCACTTCTTGTCTTTTATCTCTGTTACTAGTTACTAGTCCCCCCAGTTCTGGTGGTCTCTGGTGAATCTAGGCCCCCCCCCAGTAAATCTCCCTAATGCAGATTATCTTCAGGTTCTTAAAGTCTTAAAGTTTAACACCATAAAATGTCTCAAAAAGGTCCGATTTTTAAAGGTGAAGGGTTTCTAGATTAAACCCGGACCTTTGAGAAACTTTATTTACCACCAGCCTGGTGTTGGGCACGTTTTACAAGCGCTCTTTAAATGAATCTGAGTCCATTATCATTGGTGCAGTATGATACTTGGGTGATGAAGGGTCAAAAGCTGCAAAAACTGGTTTTGTTTGAGGTTTCTAAATAAATTAAGGACAAGCATGATTATATTTGCAGATATTTTTTAAATAATCTGCAATTTCAAAACACATGTGTACCACAGCAGACAGGCCATTGCTTTCTCCTGACACCTCTTGACTGATTTTTCTCTTTGTTCTTGCCCCTGCTGGAAACAAAAGTGAAGACTTGTTTTTTAAAGAAATACAAAACAAGTCTTCATAACCCTTCAAAGATATGTCTCTCCAAACCATCACGCTGCGTGATGCTGTAGGCAGGCATCTCCAAACCTTTCCACGTCTGAACCTGCCGACACACAAGGGGTGGAGCTGCTAGGTTCTGTTGGTCTTTGGTGAAAGCCAGTCGAGCTGCAAAGCACTGGGCTTTGAACACAGATCCTTGTAAAGGATGTCGGGCCCTCGGGCCACCCTCATGGAGTCTGTTTCTGTTTCTCTAGTTTGGAAAGAAACATGCTCATGAGCATCTTCTAGGTTGATGAGCCTTCTACCATCCTGGTATCTCCTCTACATCCTTGAGACTGTGTTGGGCAGACATCGCCTCATGCTACCAGGAAAAATCTGAACTCGAGAAAAAAAAAAAGTCTGTGGCCACAACCTAAACCTTTTGTGGGGGTTGTCTTCTTGTTGCCTCTCCAGTTCATCTGCTGTTGGAAACACTGATATCCCTGAAGATCCATTAACTTGTGATGATCGAGTGCTAAGCAGTGTGTATTTCCAGCCCACATGTGCAAGACATTTTCAATGAAATTGGGCCTGAAATGTATAATTAATAAATAATAGTTGTTATTTTGTTTATTGGATCAACAGGTTGGTGTATAAGAGACCAGAAAATAGTAAAAGCAACTCGGCTTTCTACAGGGGGAAGGAGGCGGTTTTAGCTTCTGAAAGTTATTCAGTTAATTGAGTGATTTTTGCAGCTTTAAATTAAATGTTATGAGAGCTTTACAGAAGAGGAAGCAAAATCCTATTTTCTTCCCCTACTCCAGACTGGCTGCACTGTAACTAAAGCCTTAGAGAGGAATAAAAAATGAGTCCAGGAAATGTATTACAGGTTTTTATTTAGTATAGTAGTTAATATATAGTTATGAAATGTTTTATTCACTGAGTTAAATATTTCTGAATTGAAAACTAATTTAAAAAAAAAAAAAAAGAAAGAAAGAGAAGTAAATAACCTCTGAAGCACTCAGCAGTGGGAGTGTGCTGTGATGCCGCTCTGTTATTAATTTTGGGAAGCCCGGCTGTGGGGAGAGCCCTGCGGTATCGCGGGCGGCCACGGGGGCGCCAGAGAGCGCACCTCTCCGCTAAAGATGTGAAAATGGCGGAGCTACAAATGCTTCTGGAAGAGGAGATTCCAGCGGGACGAAGCGCGCTGCTGGACAGCTTCACTAATTTGGAAAGAGTCGCGGAGTACTGCGAGAGCAACTATGTCCAGGTAGGCTGACACAACCGTGGAGGGGAAGAAGGTGTAGTTTGTTTCTTTTTTTTTTTTCAATGGAGCGAAGTGGTGCTAGGCTAACTGATGCTAGCGCTGCCGATGCAGCGCAGCCGTGCTGTCAGCTAGCCTCGGCTAGCGCAGCAACAACCTGCTGCCGAGGCGTTTTTTGTTTGTTTGTTTTTTTAAAATTAGATAACAAACTCATAATGTGGCATTTCCCACCTGATTCATGCCGCTATTTACTGGCCTCGCTTTTTTTGCTTCACGTCCTCCCCTCAGTATAACGATGTGTGTGAGCTGTGCATCCCACCGTGGTGGGTTAGCCGGGTAGCTCGTTAGCTTGCTGCTCGTCATCACCCCTCAAACCACCGAGCAGGCACCGTGAAAATCGATTTCTGTGCTCCGTGCGGGGATCAATCACTGCCAGCCAGCTGATCAGGCTCCGGCCGGAGATGTGGGACGCGATATCAAGGCAGATTAACCTCTGATAGGCTGTGACAGGAGATAACCCGCCGTGACAGCGTTACAAACAACTGATTTATGATGCTGTTGATGTAGCAGCCACACTTAAAACCCTTTAAAAAAACATGCTCAGCCTGAAGCCATTCATGTGCACCTCCGTGTTTAGAGATGGAGAGGGGAGGGGTGTGTGGATACATTTCTGCCTGTGTGTGAGTGCAGCCATTCAGACGCTTTGAAATTCTGCAGGTGTGATCTCATGTCATTTCGGCATCTCCACTCATTACACACTCGCAGGCCAGCTTTCAGTAGGTGAGAAATCGGGGAATAAGCTAGTACACAAGGTGCGATGCTGAAATCTGACATCCCTGATGAGCTGGGCTGATCAGGTCTGACAAGTTGCCCTGCAAAGAAGAAGGAGGAGGAGGAAGAGGAGAGAGGTGGTGGATGTTGGCAGCTTGCTGTCTGGCAGGTTGCCCTGTGAGGTTTTCCCAGCTGCTGTCAGATGGATGTTATCACTGATAGATCAGCTGGACAGAAGTAGGAAGCATCAGGAGAATGTTTAGTGTGATGCTTCACCTCTTACGTTTTCATATTTTCTGTCCTTTTCTGTTTCACTTTAGAGCAGACTTCTTCCAGCATTAGTCATTGAGGAATTTAAACCTGCTAACTAATATTTCGGGTTGTCATTCACACGATGCTGCAGGTGTGTTTGCTGGAACTCCACGCCCAGGAGTTGTTTGCAGTCAAGGGATGTTTCACTAACAAAACCAACCCCTAGTGTGTGAGATGTTTGTATTCACAGACTTCAAAGTCAGTATTATGTTGGGTTTTTTTTTTTATAAAGGACACAGTGTTGGTTGTCACTCATGCTTGATGCACCGATGCTCTGAAATGACCATATTTAGTGGGTAATTGAGTGTTTCCTCTATTTATCAGTTACTTTCTCTCAGACTTTTTCAACTTTTTAATTCGTGGAGTGATCATTTATCACAAAAGTCACTTTCTTTTTCCTTTTTTTTTTTTTTTTTTTTTCTTTTTCATGCGCTGTTGGCAAACACTGTGTGCCATCAAAAGTGCATGAATTCTGTTTGGTTTAACAGCTGGCAAAAAAAGAACAAAGTCCGTGCTGGTCCTACGCCTGTTTGCCTAACTACCTGTCTGACCCTTTGCGCTTATAGCCTAACTACATTCTTACAAAACCAACAAACAAAAGGGGCGACAACTGAAATAATGAGCAAATTATTTTCACAATTTTCTTTGTGGGGGAGCAAAAGCAGTCCTGCAAATGTTTTCAGCATCAATACGTCTGTCTTATTATCTTTGACGGGTGATTCAGACTTTTGTGATGAAGGATTGTGGAGCCTATAACACAACCTACCCAAGTTGCTGAGGTCATTGCCATTGGTGTTATGTGTGGTCATGTCCCGGTGCTTTACATGTGGTGACAGCCATGATAGAAACCAATAAAATTCTCTTTGTTCTGGCCATGTTTATCTCTCACATCTGTTCTGATGGTTTGAGCAATCTCTTACATTGGCATGTAATTATTATTCCTTATACTGAGGCGATGATTGTTACTTTTCTGGTGTGTGTGTGTGTGTGTGTGGACTCGGTTGTTAGTTTTAAGCCATTTTGGATATGTTGTGATGTTTATTTTTGTTAATTGTGGTTCCCATCAGAGTCAAAAAGATGAGGATAGAGTGCTACCTTGTGGTCGACAGCTTTCTTACCGTATGAGCCGGTCCTTGGTTTCTCAGCCGAATCTGCCACTCATTATTTCAAAAAAACCACAATGTTTAGCTCAAGAAGTTAGAACGGGACTTCTAACACCAAACATACAGTCTGTGGTTTGATGTTGTCAAGACAACGTGATGAAACATTGGTCAAAGGAATTATTAAGCTTTGGGACACTTTTGACCAGGGTGACTATTTAGAACTGTTGATTCCCAGGTCTGGTGTCCCTCCTGCCATAGTATTTCTTTAAAAAATTATGCACATGCCTTCCACAGTAGAGAGAAAACGTTCTTCATGTCAATATAAAGCATGTGAGGTTATGCTGTAGCCACCAGGGATGGGTGTTTGAAGCCGAGATCCAGTTAGATATTGACAGGGAGCTGTTCGGTCACTGTATTTGCTCTGAAATGACTCTGCAGAGTTGTGGTATATTTGTAATGTGCTACCTTTACTTGGTGCCAGAGCTCATTATGATATATTGTTTTCAATAGGCCCAAAATGTGCTTTCTGACAGCTGTGGTAGTATTTGGCTGAATGTTTGCCGTACTGTTTGTACAGAGGCTCGTTTTACTGGTCCAACTCGTGTAGAGAGCAGTGCTGCTGCTGCTTCTTTTTTTGTTACGTGGTGGCTTGAAAGCAGCCTTGACAAACGTTACTGCTACCCTTGAGCTTTAGTAGTGAATGACAGCCTACCAGGTGCCAGTACAAATGAGGGGAGATGTGTTTCTTAGAGCAAATAATTGTTTTAATTAGCGTTTTTCTGACTTAAAATGGGCTCCGGGGGGGGGGGGGGGGGATGCATGTGAGCCCAATCAGTAAGGGTGCAGCAAAGGCCCTGAGTCTGTTTTGACTTATTTAAGTGAAATTTGCCTTTTTTAAAAAACTCTTTCTGCCCATTTTGACTTAAAATGGTTTAGTAGTGGAGTAATATCCATTCTCTCTTTCCGGATACATGTCACTGGATTAAATCCGTCTCTCCTGTGCCAGCAGGTGCTCTCGTGACTTTTACCACATAACCTGCTTGTCCTCATTCTATAGCAGCGCTGCGTCCTCTGCTCTCCTGTAAATGATGCCATTTGTTTGCAGGCTGTGCCAGATGCTTAAACTAGTTGGATTAAGTAAGTGTGTGTGTGAGTGTGAGTGTGAGATTCTTTAAAATTTGTCTTGGATCAAAAGTGCGCTGCATGTTTCACATGAAAGGGAATAGACTGATTACCACAGAGGGTGCTGCTCATTGAAGTCGTCGGGACTCCCCGGCTTGTTGCTTGATGCTGCCTCTCAGTTTTTTGTTTTTGTTTTTTTTTTTTTCCCCCCAGTCTTATGTCAGTTTAGCCCAGATATCCTTTCATTCTGATTCGATGTGTTTGTACAAAGGTTTCCTGGCTTCACTGTCAAAACTAACAAATAAATAAATAATAAAGAAGAAAAGGAAAGACGTGGGCTTTCCCATTATCCTGGCACCGCAGCCCTGGATTTTGGGGAGTTAACAGCATGGCTTAAATTTGAATTTTAAAGTAAAATCAATAAGGCAATATCCAATCACAGCCTAAAGGCTGCTGCAAACAATGCAGTTAATCTGCTGCTGCCACTCACACACAGGAAACTCTAATGAGCGGTTTTGTCCCCACTAATTTTTGTTGGTTACACTGCAGATTATTTGGAAATGGCGAGCTACAGCAATCAGACTTTTGCAGACCCTCAGATGACATTTTAATGAAGCTTGTTTTGTCCAAGCTTAAATCTACAGACTAATGTTGGTCTTTTTAGAAGCAAGAACGATCAAGTTTGTTCTGCTTCTTTAAGAAAACACCTTAAAAATGATTCATCTTTATTAAAGTAGCTGCTTATGATTGAGAGAAAAAAACAGGAGTAATCTGATTATTTTATTATTCTAAAATGCTCAGAAAAATCGGTGAAAAAGCCCTTAATCATTGCTAAAAGACTAACATTACTTGTTTAAATCTAAACATAGGCAGTGCTTGATCACATAGACCAAATTAAAGCTGCAAATTGCCACATTTGAGAAGCAAAAATGCTTTTTTTTTTTTTTTTTTGGTGTCTGCTTTTGCTTTCATTCACACCATTATGTGCTGGCTTTGTGCTGCAGCTCGACCCCGCATGCTGCGCTCGGTGCAGTGTCACAGAGGATTAAGGAACACAGTTTCCCAGCAGAAACATTAGCCGATCCATCTGCCCTTTGATGTTCCTGTCGACGTGCCCACGCCGTGCCCACGGCCAATCGGCTGCCTCTGAACACCGCTTTCACGCCAGCTGCAGCTGTTTTACCTGCTACTCACTTCACTGCTGCTAAGCTCTTTTCTCTTGCTTCACTACAAATTTGCTTCTTGGTGCTGAAACCTTTTGCTCTCCATCCTGCTTACACCAACTGCATTCAGGCTCCATTTTTTGTGCACTGCTTTTTGTGTTGGGATGATATTTTCTCTAGCATTGAAGTAGCTCTAACCTCTTTAATGACCTTTTTGAAGTGCTCATGTGGGGATTTATCATTAGTGGGTCAGCATTGAGTTAAATGGTAACTATGTGCCAGGTTCAACATAACCTGTAGCCCCATTAAATCGTCCTTCATAAAGTGTGTTTGGATAATTACATGGAAAGGGGTCTTTTTAGCTGCTTCCATCCACTGGGGCTTGTTTTTTACAAACCCATAGCTCAGCTAATTTGGAATCAAGTTCAAATGAAAGCTGTCTGTCTCTGTTCGCCATCCTCTCCTTGTTCAGAAGGCTGTGTAGCCTCAAAGCTCATACAACAAGACTGAGGTGCAGGTTCTTCCTGAGGCTGTGAGGTTCATGTTTGTAATCTCTTGTATGACAGTAAATGAATACTGAATAAGAAGGTCCTAGATTAATTTCCAGCCTGAGAACTTTCTTGTGAAGTTTGTGTTTTTTCTGTGCTTGTATTGCTCTCTTCTGATAGTCCGTCTTCCCCACAGAGGCCAAAAACATGAGGTTAAATGGTGATTTCAGGCTGATTATAGGCTAAAATGTGCGTATAGATGTGCAAACACCTCCTTGCAGTTGCTTGGTTTGCATGCTGACATCACTTGCCATCTACTCACTCAGCGAATCACGACTTCCACGGGAGATTGTTTCTTGCTGATTTTTCTTTGAAAGGACTATGTTTTTAATTACTTTGTTACTGTTATTCCTAAACATTGTTGTGTACTTTTTATGGACCAATTTTACAGAATTAACAGCCTAATAACATCTTTTTTTTCTTTGAAGAGATGCTGGCATTATAATAGACATTTTATTTGAGTGGATATCACCTTTAGCCTATAATAATATGTATCTTGCTGTTCCTGCTGCTACAGTAATCATCAGGGCACTGATTATAGTACAGCACTGCAATGCAAAATTGTGCATTCCTTTATGTTTTGTTAGGAAAATGGGAAGTAGGTGTAGTATGTTAGTATGGTGTAGTATGAAAACACAAAGAAAATGTAAAGAAATGAGGACTTTTGCACAATACTGTAGTACTCATTACAGAAAGTGTTTTGACACAAAAGCAGAACAACTTTGTCTGTGACAGTTTAGTCTTCCTATGTCTCTGCACTTGCAGAGAATAAATGTGCAGATGTTGACTGCTGTTCTTCCTGTAGAAGCCAAGCCGACTGGAACAATCCATTTATATTCTGCTTGTTTTTGTCAGGGATCAAATGCAAACACAGTCGTTTCAGAGATGCCAGAACCCTGTGGGGGTACCAGTCATCTGCTGCAACCTCTAATCTTTGTAGCTGCCCACCCTCATGCAGCAGGCTAGAAGTAGCCCTGGAAGTGTGTAAATGCCCCCTGTGGGATTTCCTCTGTGTTTTGACATGGCCCTTGTCTAAACTGTTAGACTCATCTGAGTACAACAAGTACTACAAATGTGCAGGAATCTTGTAGTGTAAAGGTGGCCCACTTAAAGTCCGCATTTTTCAGAATGTCCTCAGGTAACCCAGGCTGTGTTTTTCCCCTCTCCTCTCTCAGTTTTCATCACTTTGTAAAACCTGCATCGTTTGCTTTCCATGAAATGCAAATCATGTCTTTTGAAAGTCAAATATCCATTTCTCTTCTTCAGTCTCCAGACAAGCAGAGGGCGCTGGAGGAGACCAAGAACTACACCACCCAGTCTCTGGCCAGTGTAGCCTACCTGATCAACACACTGGCCAACAATGTCCTGCAGATGCTGGACATCCAGGCCTCGCAGCTCCGCCGCATGGAGTCCTCCATCAACCACATCTCACAGGTGAGGGAAGTTAAACAAATCAGGCTTTTGACTCACCCGCCAAGAAGGAACCCCCTGCATCAGTTCTCAAAGCACAATTAACAGTTAAATATCGCCTTTTAATGCTCTTTGTCCTTTTTCTATTGGGTATTAAACACTGTGTAAGCCTCATGAGGTTTTAATAAAGTTTTACTATCCATATGGATCAGACGCTGATGTGACTGTGCGGATAATGAATGTATAATTCAGTGTATCTGCATTGCAGGCAAATACGCGTGCTGAAGCTGCACGCTGGATCGAAAGATAAAAGGGTTTCAACATGCAACAGATACTTCAAAGCAATCAAAACCTTAAATTATGAAACACTGAAACACCTCTTCCTCCTAATAAAGTCTTGGAAGGCTTTCAGGACTAAGTGTTTTAATTAAAAAATGAAAAAAAAAAAAATGAAAACATGCCTCTCATCCTTAGACGGTGGACATCCACAAAGAGAAGGTAGCACGGCGGGAGATCGGCATTCTCACCACCAACAAGAACACGTCCCGCACGCACAAGATCATCGCCCCGGCCAACCCCGAGAGGCCTGTGCGATACATCCGCAAGCCCATCGACTACAGCCTGCTAGACGACATGGGCCACGGAGTTAAGGTGCTGATTCTGGTCTTTTTCCCTTAAATTTGGCCACAAGTAGTCTTAAAAAGTCACCAACCACAAGCCAGTTTATAAGAGTGATGTGATTATTTTTATATTTTATGAAATAATATTGATTTAAGGGATAGAATTTAGGTTATATTGGTATTTTTTTGTATGCAGTACTGTCAAATACTTAATTTTAGGGGTCAAAAGAAGACCATGGAAATGTGTTTGCATGTTGGGATTAATCCAGGCTGCTCACTGATGAAAATCTAAAGGATAAGCAAAGGACGTGTAGAGGTCATGTTCTTTATTATTTATTAGGTTTCAGTGGTTTTCAAAGTCAAGAAATCTAAGAAAAAAATCAATGACTCAGGTTTTTCACATGGACGGGAAGCCAGTGACGGCCAGGACATTAAGCCTGCCACCTGCAGCTGGAAACAGGCTTTTCTCATGATTTTATGTTTAATAAAATCATGGGAGAGCCTGATTGTTAAAGCTTTGTTCCTGCTGACTTTCTGAACAATGACAAGCTTGTTTATACAGAAAACTGAAGCGCTGGCTTTCAACCTTACGAAGGTCGAATTCCTCAGATTTTAAACACTGAGCTATTGTTGGCCGGAGCTCTCCAGCTCGGCTTTGTGCAGCACAAGCTTGAACAACTGTTGTTTTCCTCCCCTCCTTCGCACACTAATCACCTGATTTCTTCTCTCTCTCTTTATGCTTGCCTAACTTTATCTTTGTTACCAACTGTAGTGGTTGCAAAGGTTTAAGGTAAGATTTTCAAAGTAAGAGCCCCAAACAAGGAAGGGCTTTTTGTGATTTGTGGATGTTTTGAATTGTCCTGTCTGTGGTTTCTTTTACATTTTTGGTTTGTTTGCAGTTAAAAATGTCTTTGCTTACAGAGATTTAGATTATATTTTAGAAAAATTCTTTAAAAATGAACTTGTGAAAAATCCTTTGCTTGTCTTATTTTAATGCACAAAAAAGTAGAAATATCAGTATTCGCTTTATGTTGTCGTTTTTGGAAATAAAACCTGGAGAAACCTTTAAAGATGCAAAATTTACAGCTGGTATGAGAGGAAATGCAAATGCATTACACCATAATTTGGAGCTTATTTGCATCCATGTATTGCGTAAACGACAATTTATATTTGATTACTACAACCAGAATTGAATCACAACAACCAGCTTTGTATCATCAACACCAACTCTTATGATTTTGTATTTTAGTTGATGATAATAATATTGTGTTAGAACCTAATTTTGCCTACCTAATTTGACTCTGGCACTTCTGTTTTCCCTCTCCACAGACTGTCTGACTTAGATAAGCCTGCTGAGGGCTGTCTCCCTGTACTTTATTGTTGTGCTATGACCAAAACCCCCCCCCAAACTTTTAATTTGAATTTGTGACAATTTGTGAATCTGTGACAGAACGTAAAGAAAAGCAGAAAGTTTCAAGACCTTTATTATCATTACCCAAAATTCATGAAGTTATAGTTGGAGTGTAAGAGCCAAGTTAGCTTAGCAAAAAAACCCCCCAGAAAGTTGGTTGTAACGACCAAGTGTGCAAAGGCAAAATCTATCCATCAGCACTTCTAAAACCAGCCCATTAGCATGTAATATATTTTCTTTCTTTTTAAACTGCTTCAAGTCTTAGTCAACCACATTTATTCAGCATTCATATATTATCTATACCTAAGCACTTTATCTAACATTCACACAATCACACTCATGCTTGCTGGATGCCCCTCCTCCCAATGCCTCCATGCATCCGATGCAAATTCACCAACCGATTAGTAGATGACCTGCTCTTACCAACTGAGCCTTTGTGTGGACGATGGAGATGAATTCTTGTTACTGGGGCAGATGTTGTTACCTCCTCATGCTGAGCTAAGCTACCTGCCTCCTGTAGGAGTGCTGTTAATCTTCTCTTCTAACTCTCATCACAAAATAAAGGATAATTTGAAGGTTGATAGCTGTGTAAGAAGTCTCATGGTTAACCAGCAGATTTCTAAACCAATGTCCACTTACCTGCCACAGGCCAGCGCTCAGAACATGAAGGCCGGAGGAGGCGGACTCCCTCGCACCAACCCCCCACACAGAAGCCCCCGAGCCCACCCATGACGGGGAAAGGGACGCTTGGGTATGTAAGCTGTGCAACCACCTTGGTGTGTGTTGACACGGACGTACGGAGTGCAGGGTCGGTTTTGGGAGCGTAGCGACAAGGCCCGTCATATGGACGTGGTTACTCCCAGTTTCATCATCGCTCCTTTACCTCCTTGTTTAATTAGTCTCTTCAGGGTGGTTTTGAAATCCGTTTTAGGGCCAGTTCACATTACAGTGCTGTTCTGTGCTGCTGAGACAACCTGATTTCTTTTATACAAGAAATATTTTTACATCAAGCTGCACGCTGAATTTTGGATTTGTTAGGGCTTCTTGCTCTCAGACATGCAGCATGCATCTTTTAAATAGGTTTCCCTAAATTATTTTAGTTTTTTGTGCAAGTGTGTTAAAGTTCGCTCTTTTTGGAATGCTTAAAGTCTTTTGGCAATGGACTTGATATGAACATCAGCAGCAGTGTTTCCAAAATTCAAGCTGCTGTCTGTTCACAAATTTGTTTTTGTTTTAATACCTGGCTTTTTTTCTGGCATTCAAGACCAGAACGAGGATTTTTAAATCCCTTATTTTAGGAAAAGAAACTTTATATTTTTGGGTTTGTAGAAGAAGAGATTGTTTTGAAAGAGCTTAAAATGTCATCTTAAGAAAAAAAAACAAAAGCTTTTTTTATTCTATTCTTAATTCAAACATGTTAAACTCCTCCTGACTGAAATTAGATCAGACATTAAAATGGAAAAAGCATCAAATGGGGAAAAAACCCCCAATAAGGTTAACTTTCATTTCTATTAGCTTTAAGAAGACAATTAGCTACATTAAACCCGTCAAATCCTGCCTGCCTAGCAGTACAGACACATGGTTGATATTAGCCTATTTTACCTTGTGACTATTTATATCCCGGCACTGACGTATGCATGCTGGCTGATGAGTAAAAAGAAACTGATGTACTTGCATGCTTAACTAATATTTTTACAACTGATTGATATAAATTATTTTTGTAAAAAGAAGGGGTAAATAAAGAGTAAAATACAGAAGATTCAGTTTAACAAAATGGAAAATGTACAAACGCTGACCTGTCCAAATTTAGCTTCTATATATAAGACCTGTGGTACTTGTGGTGATCGTCAAGCTAAGTACAAACAAGGTACATTTAAAATGACACAAACGAAAAACTGTATTTGCAAGGGGGAGGCTGAATACCAAAATCAAAACAACTAGGATTCATAACAAATCTTTTTTAAAGTTTGTACATGTTATTAATCACTTCATGTGTGACAATCTTCGTGCAACTTTTCATTCAGATTGGCCGACCCATTAACATGGAAATAAGGTACATATTATATATATTGCACTGTATTATATATACAAATGTAATGATCATTAGAGTAAGACATTTTAAGCTCCAAAAAAGAATCTAACTATTAATCATATGAGCTGTGATCCCATTATTTCTTAAAGTAAGGTATCTTAAAAAAGGAAAAAAATATATATATTTATTTAAATCCCGGATTAGCCCCATTCTTATTGCATTTTGTTTATTTAAATTGAACAGTTTTTTTCTCGTTTGCTCTCATAATTTCATTTTCAACTGATTTAGTCTTTTTCTAAAAATGTATTTTTGAGGCATCATCATTATTTTAACTATAAAATGTGTCCCTCAGCTTGTATCTTGGTCATGCTGTTAAGTAATTGCAATAAATGTATTTTATCTTTAACCATTAAATTGAGCACTATCAGCCAGATTTAGCCATACAGGCACGCTGTGGCAGGTTAATGGCTTTAATTGTCTTTAATTTTAATTGTATAATGTAGGTGTAGTTTTGGAGCAACTTTAATTAGAGTATCACTTTTCACTGAGACGTTTTCTGGTCCTTTCTTAGTGTTGGAGTATTTTAATGTCATGTTCTGTGTCGGAGCTCATGGAAGCTGCGGAGGTGTTTGGTGTTGTCTGTCTTGTGTCTGACTGTTGGAGGTGTCTTTTATCCCACAGGAACTCTGCTAGTGCACCTCATAATGCTGTGTGTGTGTGTGTTACCCCTGGGACAGTCCTATGTATGAAGTGCTGTTTGTGTTTCTGTGGAAAAAGTGTGTGTGTGTCTCTTTCTGTCCCTTCAAGACGCATGTCGATCAACCACCGCTCCAACCCTCCATGACGCACCTTCAGCCGCAGCCTGTGGCTACAGGCGGACATCCTCTGTGTGATTTTTAATTTGTCGCCTTCTCCTCTGTTACTCAACTTCCTCTGTTTTCACTTTGAGTTGTGTGTTTGTGACCCAACTCGCCCACTCCTGGCTGCCCCATATTCCTCATAGCAGCGTTTTGCCATGGCAACAGTGCTCAGAGATGGGTCACCCCACTGTGTCAGCTGGGAAATTTACTTCCAACACATCTTATTGCAGGCCCAGATCAATAAAACCTCAGGGTTATGTTTTTTTCTATCCCTCCCATGTTAAAAACTGATCATCGTAGAGCTGCTGCTGGCTGAAAAACCACATTTTCAGGTTTTTATTCAAGAATTTTATAGTTCAGAAGATGTGGGTGGGATCACTTGGGAATGTAAACCTGTTGCTCTGTTTTTGTTATTTTAGATCCCTTGAACAATTTCATAATTTCAGGATTGCTTTTGCTAATTTACACTGAGACTGTAAGTGTTGAATTAACTACATAACTCAGGAATTGTTGCTAAGTGACTAAAATGATTGAGTGGCATCATAATATTTCATACAGGAATATTTTTTTTGTGTTGTTTTTTTTTTCATTTCATGAAAAAAGAGTTTATAAACACAAACTGTACTAGCAGTAGTACAATTATTATTTTTTTTATTTAAATTTTCTTTGTTCCAATAATTCTTAAAAAAAGGTTTAAATTCTAGCATCAATTTAACATCATGAAACGGGCGAGCTTGTGACTCCATAACATTGTGATCCATGAAAAATACAGTCCCTTTTAAATATCTTTGAAGTTAGTGCCAGAAAGATGGGGAAAAAACAAAACAAAACAAGCTTCATCTCTCATTGGTCTTCATCAGGGGTGTCAGACTCACTCTTTGTAATGAGCCACATAAAGCCCATTTTGGTCTCAAGGGAGCCAGGCCAATAAGGCAATGCACCATAACCTGCCTTTGTTGTTATGTAAACTACAAGTAAACGTTGTCTTTGAGTGAACCAGGGGGTCTATAAAAGCACAGTACAGTTACTGTAGAGTTTTTAGAGCCAAACAGATAAAGTGGTTTTACACTTTATGACAAGAATTAGGGTGAAAATGTGCCAAGCATTTCTAACGTACTGCTAGTGTAACCTCACCATGAAGGGCAATGCACTTTGTTCAAAAGCTGAATATATAATAAAAACTAGATTGCAGTTCGCCTCTGGTGGGCCATGTCTTGCCAAGCTTATTACATTTAACTGACACTAACCTGAAACTAGCTCGTACAACATTTTAAACTTGCAGTCAGTCTACTATCAGTTTTGGAATCGAATGAGGTCGAGTAACAAGGTCTGCACGACAACAATTTAACTGCAAAATAACATAGGAACTCAGTAACTTTGGTTTTATATAGGATACAACAGTTGGCAACCAGTCCAGTTGGTTCCCCTGCTGTAAAGAAATTAATTGCAGACAGGTTGGAGACTGACTTGAGTTTATTGCGAACTTTCACCAACGTGTCTGGGAGTGATTGCAACAGTCTACGTCAGACTGTGATTGTTTGCAGACAGGTTGCAATTGTTTTGTGATTTAACGTGGTTTTCAAATGCAAAAAAATGTAATTGCAGTCAGTGGGCAACCACAATTTTTTCTTTTTCCTTGTCTGTGGGATTTTGCCGTCCTGTTTTTATCCTAGTGTGACTGAGCCATAAACCACAATTGTCCAGCATTGCTGTAAAATAGATACATTTTTACATAAGCAATAAATGTCTTAAAAATCAACAAATCAAACATGTCAGTAAAACTAGTTTTATTTGTAGGAGTTGCTTGATTTCATTAAGTACAAACAAGCTCACAGTGTATCTCCTTGGGCGCGTGTTTTTCAGCTGACAGCAGCCACGTCATTTCTGACTCTGCCCCCCTCACCTGTGGACCCCAGCCAGCCCCGATGTTTCACCACCTGCCATCACCCATTTTTTTTTAAGTTTGCACTTGTTTGTTTCTTGCTCTCCTCCTCCCTCTCCCCCCTCCCCTCCCCCTACACTTCTCTATGGATGCCCTCCTTTCTCCCCCCCTCCCCTTCCTCTCGACTCCTGTCCTCCTGACCCTCTCGCAGGCGCCACTCCCCTATAGGACGCTTGAGCCGGTGCGTCCACCCGTTGTCCCTAACGACTACGTCTCAAGCCCGACGCGCAACATGGCGCACCCCCAGCAGAGCCCTGCACGCACTGCATCCGTTAATCAGAGGAACCGCACGTACAGGTACCCCCACCCCACTTCCCAGCATGCTTCTCTACACTTTTTAAACAAGCCCCCACCCCCCTTTTCCCCCACTCTACTTGCCTTTTCTTCTTCTCCTCTCCTACACTTAAAAATGCGAGCCAGCTTCTGAGCATCTTCTCTGATATGACACCTTGTGGAAATTATAACCACTCTTACTCCCTAAACCTCACATCCAGGCCCACATCAGCAGCTCCAGCTCCCAGGAGAAGCCCAGACTGACACATTATTTAGAAACCTCCTCACCTGTTTGCTCCCCTCGCTGCTCAGATAACAACAAAGAAACAAGCATGAGGTAGAGATGCAGAGCTTTATTTAGCTTGGCTAGACACAGGTTCCTATGGTAATAGTCATTAAATAGGCAGCGTCGCCCCCACAGTCCTGTCAATCCACTGTCAGCTCATCTCCCAAGATGAGGCTTTTTCATGCCCAACACGGAGTGATATTCTTAGATCCACTCTGCTTGCCGTCTCAGAAGTAAAAGCACGAGGGGTTTTGGGAGGGGGAAAACAACATGGAAAGTTTCGTCACGGCGTCCCATCTGTTGGCCAAATGTTTCAAGTATTTCTAGAAATAGGAAAACTTCCCCGACTCTCCTCTCAGCACGAGTGTGTATCCGCTCCACTCCATCCATAGCTCATCTTCATCATCTCTCATCCATGCTCTCTCCCGCCCATCAACAGAAAGTCTGCCCCATGTGTCACAATCTTTCCTGCTGCTTTTACGGCGTCTCATATCTTTGTCTTTGTCCCATGTGGCCACTGCGTCACCTGTGTCATGTGTTCCTGTGAAGGCTTCCAGCTGCCCCCTCTTTTTCTTTTTAATATTGTCACTGTCACATAGTCATTTCAAAGGCATACAGCTCACGCTAACACATCAATGCTCTTGAGGGTGCTACATTAATGAAGTGAGTTATTAGGAAAACAGAAAAGACAGCTGAACTGTGTGTTGCTTGAGGCTGGTTGCAGATTGAATATAAAACTGTGTGTTAGAGAGGTGAATTATTTATAGATCTAAATTTCACTTGGAAGTAAATGATGTGAGCCTGGGAACAATGTCAGGAACTTTCAGGAAATGTCTGTTGTTTTCCCCAAAGGATTAAAACTAAGTCGGGTTCAGTGTAAACGGTTACTCCAGCATCTTTTCAAGATTGGGATTGGGGATCTGAGTTCGACAAAACTTTACAAGACCAACACTGGAGAGTGTTTTTGTATGTGTGTGTTTGTTTGCATTTTTATATGTGTCAATATTTTTTTTAAAAAAAGAAATTAGTGCAGGTCAGAAAACAAAGCACCATGTGATATCCTGAGGAGTTGGCATTCCTATATCGTCATGCTAATATTGGTCACTGATCAACATTGCAAATCACCAATGATGCTGTTGTAGCAGTCATTTAGCATTAGCCCAGAATTTAGCTAATGCTATTAAAAGCTGTCACTAGCAAAGCAACATGAGTAACCTTAATTTGTCTAACCACAAACCTAATTTTATAATGTATTTGTTTTGTGGCTATAAATGGTTCATCGGGTGAAATTTTTTTTAGTGTTTTTGTTTCATTCACACTGAAGGTCTTGTTTTGCCTGTTTGATAAATCAGGTACTGGACACACTCACTGGTTAGTTCATGGGAGCTTTCAGGCAACACGTTCTGTCTAGTGGAACTAAAGCTAAAGTTTTCTGTAGTTGAATCTGTGGAAGCGTTACCAACAGCTGCCTGCTTAGACCTTTTGGGGTCTGTTCCTTGACCCATTGCTGTACATGGTCTACTTAATTCAGGGACTGCAAATCTTAGGAAAACATGCCCTGCTTCTAACTTGATGATGAACTCGGTAAACACTTGAGTCAGTTCATGGTCTCAATTGTTTTTAGGTCTTAATGAATGTAAAATTACTCTTTTAAATTAAGTAAAAATATAAAAATAATAATAAATTAGCATATACTTGAGTGTGGTTAAACCTGTGATTGACAAGTTCTTTTGTTATGAGACGGCAGATTCATCTCTCTGTTGAACAGCACTTGGCTGCATTTAAAAAAAACAGACGTCTTGTGTTCCTTATTTTTTTTGCAATTATTATGCAGATTTTTGTCATAGTCAACAACTGATTCATCCTGCTAACAGTGCTAGCCAGCTAGCAAGTGGTAGGTGATCAGCTGGACCCTTTTTGTTGGATATTCACATCTGATTTAAAATAAACTAAAAGCAAAATTCCAGATTCTTTGATTCAGTTTATGATGCACCATCTGGTGCCCCTGGACACATCATCAGTGATGTAACCTGGGGTCATTGGGGGTTTCGGGTCTTTCAACAATCTCTCTTCTGACAGAGAAGATAACCTGGTGTCTCCACCTTCCCCCATGTGAAGACAACTATATCAAAACTGTATTTCAAAGACTAGTAGATTACTTAACGAGGCTAGAGCCATCTTTTTTTATACAGACTATTTGCAAGTGCAAAATCGTTAATTTAAAATCATAACTGAGACAATTCACGCTTCTTGTTCACAGCATGGTTTTTGCCCCTTCTTGAGTAGTTTTGTACTTAAACTCAAAAGTTTATACTGACACTAGGTTAAAGTAAAGCACAGACTGTCACTTTTCCACCCATCAGTAGTTCTCAAAGTTCCTGACTTTTGTTCCTGTGGCTCTATAGTTGGGTTAAAAAAAAGCTCCATACTGGTTTGAGGGCAGACTGCACACCATGTTACATGTAGGCTGTATTATTTCCTGTGATTGTGAAGAAGAGGTGCAGTTTTTTTTTTTTTTCTTCCAATATCTGCTGCCGTGTTTGTTTGTGGACTGACACGTTTTTGCCGACCCATCGACAGCAGTGGGAGCAGCGGAGGCAGCCACCCCAGCAGCAGTCGCAGCAGCAGCCGAGAGAACAGCGGCAGTGGCAGCGTGGGCGTGCCCATCGCCGTTCCGACCCCAGCCCCGCCCACCGTTTTTCCAGGTAACCCCTTCTTTTTTCCCCTTCCTCTCTTCTCGGAGCTGCAGGACCTTATTGTTACTGAAACGTACTAACTACACTAATCTGTGTTGAGTAATCTGGGAGTACTGCTCACTCTGGCTTTCATTAGGCGAATCAGTGTGCAGGAAATCTGGATTGATTTTTCTCTCCCCTTCTCACTCTTCTCTTAACCTCCCTCACTTATCTTTCCTCCCCCTTTGTATCCTTGCACGATTCCCCCCTCAGGTTCAGCCCCTCCCCAGTCCAATGCAACCAAACCTCCCCCAAACACTGCCACAGCCCCTGGGCCCCCTTCCTCTGCCCTAGACGGCCCCCCACAAGCCCCCAATCCCCTGTAGAGATCCCGCCTGTACCCCACCCCCTCCCCAACTCCCTGCCTCCACGGTACCCACTGGCACAGGCCCCGCTTCTTATGGCAACCCTGTACAAGGTGAGTGCGACTCCCTCCTCACCCCCTGCACGCCCTCCATCCCGCCTTCCGTGACGTGCTTGTATGATCCCAGTGTGCTCATTCATCACCCTGATTTATTTACTTATTTATTTTTCATCTGGAAGTCTGAATTAGTTCTTGAAAGATTTTCAGATCTGAAATTTCAGTTTAAATTTAGAAATTCAACCTGTTTGTTTTTAATGGCAGGAAAAAAGGATTTATTGTATCTGCGATGATTACACCAGTAATTTTCAAACTACAGGTAGCTGTGCAGAAGACACAAAAAAAATGAAGTTATACCGTGGACCTGAATACATTTCAGCATAAAAGCTGGCTTAAGGAAATAATGATCACAATAAGTAGCAGAAAATAACAAGCAAAACATAAACAATGATAAAAATTTATAAACAGTTGAAACACAAAATTGACAGGATTCAGATGAAAACATTAGACAACGACCACAACTATTACGCTCCCTCGATGTATACAGTAACTACTGCTGCGAACCCTCGATGATAACAAGTAGTCGAGTACAACTAGATTCCCTTGACGACGACTACTAAGACGATGTTCCCTTGACAACTACGACGATGAATTAATTCCCTTACAACTGACAACTACATTACTTAGACTACAAAGACAACTGTTATGTTCCCTGAATGAATACAATAACTTCTGCTGCGATCCCCAGATGACTCTGCTAGTCTACATTCACTTGATAACTACAAAAATCCATTAGTCTTCAGATTGTCCAATTCAGGGTGAAGTAAAGAAGAAGTTTCTGCTGGAAACAGCTTTGATACTTCTGTAAGCCAGTTTATAAACCGCAGTCACTTAGTGTCAAGTACTTTAAGTGTGAAAGGAATGGACAGAAAGAAGCCCTTTACACAAGCGGAAAACAAACCAATACTAAGTTGAAATGAGCAGTTTAAACTGAACACAGTGAAAATGTCAGTAATTTTAAGAAAAAGGCAGATAAGGCTTTAATGTTTAAGCTGGTACCTGATCATTTAAGTTGCTTAAAAAATGCTAGAAACAGTGAAGTGGTTATACCTGTCGAATAATTTCTCCTGACAGCTGTAAATTCCCAAAGATTTTGTGATTTTAAATTCAAAACTTGAGTGAAGTTTAAGAGGATTATCTTTTGATGTAACTGCAGTTTGTCTGGCCTCTTCTCTGCAAAAACAAATTTGAGTGTTTTATTTCAGACCTGGCAGGCCGGCGCTCAGTGATGCCACTGAAGTATTCAGAAAACTGAGAGGGCTCTGATCAGTGGAGCTGCATTATTTTAATTTGATGGTTTTCTATTCAGGTTGTAGACTGGATTTAAAGCTCTGATGAGCACTGCGGTCGGTATTAAAGAGAAACTCTCACCTCATAAGGGCTGCACACATGAATTAAATATTGACTGCAGGATATGAATTTAAAGAAGATGAGTCTCTTACCTGGGAGACTTGACTCTCTCAGTGTTAGAAAACACTTGTAAAACAGGTCTTTGACTGCACATGTCTTTGCTGTAGTCTGTGGAACACACAAAACAAACAACCTTCCACAAGTCCTGTTTGTGTGCAGCTCTTCTGCCATCTGCCTCCAACTTTCCATCATCCCGCTGCTGCTGCTAGATGCTCCACTCGTCCTCCCTCTCAGCCTCTCATCGGCCTCCGGCATCTCTGTTCATGATGATGTTCTGATATTTAATGCATGAGCTGTGTGGTGATACGCTTTCTTCCTGTGTATATTTATTTATTTGTTCTTTTCTTAATGGTGTCCAGGTGATTTGTTCTTCTGTTTTTCTGTGGCTCAATGTTGTAATTATCATGCAGTTCTGGAGGGTGGAACTGCTGTTACTCAAATGTTAATATTGAGTTGGCTCAGAGAGAGATTTGGGACAAGTTAAGGAACGTGTTACTTAGTTCTTTTTTTTTTTTTTTTTTTTTTTTTTGTTTCCTGACACTTTTCATTTGAAGGTGAGATGCAAAAAAAAAAAAGTATAAAATGCAAAGTTTTCTAGTTTTACCTGCCGTTTTTCTGTAGAAATATCTGCAGAAAAACAGAAATTTGTAGCAATTTAGCGTTGAACCAAACTACTTAAGTATGTTTGGCTCAAAATGAAGAAATGTTAAACTTTGCAAATGGAAAAGGTATGTTGTTTTTTTTTTTTTTTTTCTTTTTTTTTTTTCTTTTTTTTTTTTTTTTTGGGTAAAACTGCAAAGTTTTGATGCAAAATCCAAAGAATTGCTTATTGTCTGAGCTAATAGTAAACCAGTGCAGAGGAGCACAGTAAGGTGAATTAAAAATCCAATAAAACATTCATTTCTAAAACACAGCCCTGCTGCATCCCTGACATCTATGTGGCTGTTTAAAAATAGAACTTTAATAGATTATTGTCAGATTTCAGAGCTTTATTCTTCTAATAAACTTGGTGTTGTAAGACAGCAGCACATGGTGCTGCCATGCAACTGCTGCCTGCACTCCCAGACTCACGTGGCTCTCTGCTGCCCCCTGCTGCCGTCTTCTCTCAGGTGCTCCTCAGTTCTACAGCATGAACCGCCCCGCGCAGCAGCCTCAGAACCCTCCGGTGGGAGGCTCCCTGCCGTACCGCCGACCCTCGTCTGTCACCGGTCAGCCCAACGTGACCCACAACCAGAGCCAGCTTAACGGGGGGCCACACTTCGCCCAGAACCAAGGTACTGCTTCTGTGTGTGTGTCACTGTTTCATTTTTGGATTTCTATAGATAAGATTTTCATTCCTTATGAAGTCTGAACATAAAAAAATGTGTTAACATTATTCTTTATCCTATAAAGGTTTGGGCCAATGGTAATGCAGCTAATGGTTCTGTAATCAGTTAAATTGCAGACGACCTTCTAGTTAATCGTTTTATTTATTGCTATATAAAATACTGTAAATGATCAAATCATGACTTGGGTTAAACACAATAAAACTGAAATATATTTGGTAGTTTAAGGCAACTAATCACACAATTTTTCTTTTTTCTTTTAAGAATTGATCATTTTCCATATATTGATGGATCTATGCAGCTCGACACACACACACACACACACACACACACAGACACAGACAAACGCCACACTAAAGAGGAGGAAGTGAATTTGTTTTTAACTTAAACAGACCAACCAATATTACACTCTGGCCACTTTATTAGGTACACATTTTCACCTGCTCATTTACACAAATATCTAATCAGCCAGTCACGTGGGAGCAAATCGGTGCATTTAACCACGTAGGCACGGATAAGGTGACCATCTGAAGCTCAAGCCGAGCATCAGAATGTGGAAGAAAGGTTTAAGTGACTTGAACATGGCATGGTTGTTGGTCTGAATATTTCATAAACTGTTGATCTGCTGGGATTTTGCAGCACAACCATGTCTAAGCTTTGCAGATGATTGTCTGATAAAGAGAAAATATCCAGTGGGGAGCAGATGTCTGGGTGAAGATGCTTTATTGGGGTCAGAGGAGCATGGTCAGACTGCTTCAAGCTTCAAACTCGTACTTGAAGGACTGGGGCTCTTCTTTTAGAATACAGGCGGGGGGGGATTAGTTACTGGTAAACTAGAGAGATGGTTTAAAAAAAAAATGGTAAAATGAAATCTAATGAATTCTTCTCTGTGCTCTGCTCGTGAGCACCCGTGTGTGAGCAGTGCATGATAAAACTTTATTATTACCTCTGTTTCACTCAACAGTCTTATCTGCTAATTTAAACTTCATTGAACCTTTAGGGGTTTTTTTGTTGGTTTTTTTGAGGGGGGAGTTGTGTCTGCATTTTCTATTAAACCCTCGCCTGTCTGGTCTTGTAGTCTGCCATTTCCCATCAGCTTCAGCGTCCTCAGCGGACTTCACCTCCTCACCAGCTCTCTGTCTGCACAGCTGTTAAGTCTTTGTGTCTGCTGCTGCTGTCAGTCCTGCGATCTTCACCCATCAATTATTCCTTTGATTAGACTCAGACGCTTGTCTGACAGCCAGATGAAGAATGAAGACTTTAGGCTGCACATCATCTTCCTGATTGATTGAAGAAACATTTGGATCATAAAATGTCTGTGAAGCTCTCCAAAACGGTTCACTTTCCTCTCACAGAAGTTCAAGAAACAGTTTAGTTGTTAATTGTATTATTAATTATTGGTCAGATGACTTTTATATTCTCTGGTTCCATCTTTTAAGATGTGACAATTGCGGTCTTTCTTGCCAATTCTTTGGATTCTCTTAATTTTCACGGTTTTCTTTTTTTCTCTTTTTGGTTAATATTTTTTGGCATTTCATTAATAAATGTATAATTAAAGTAGTTGCAGGCCTGCAGGACTCTGATGAGAACCCTGTTCTTTACTAAGTGTTCTTTAACTCTCTGCTGTGGTCTCTCTAACCTCTTCCTATTCACGTCTGTCGCCTTCCTCTCTCTGGCCCCGCCCCCTCCTCCTCTGTGTATTGATTTCTGATTGGTGATAGCAGGCCCACTCGTGCCCCCTCCCCCTCCATGCAGATCACCCCTCAGCTGCCTCTGATGGGCTTTGTGGCCCGTGTTCAGGAGACTAGTAAGTGGCCTTTAGCTCTTCGCCCCCTCTGCATGACCTCCACTCAATCTGGTGTCGGTGTCTGTGTGTGCGTTTTTGGGTTTTTGTTATGTGTGAATATTTTCTCAAGTAAACAGCCACCAACATCAGCTGCTGCCCTCACATTCAGGCTTCGTTCTGAGCAGTTATCTTTAAACTGTGTGAGACGTTTGGAGATTATGCCAGAAATATGATTGTAAGCTCCAGAAGACTCAAAGCGCGATAATTGATTCAAATCACTGAGATATTTCGGGGCTAAACACTCCAAGCATAGTATGACAGTATTTTGCATGGCAACATTATATTGATACAGGTTCACGAAATACGAAGGTTTTAGTTCAGGAAGAATAAAATTAGCTGCGATTTCAGTCCAGCAGGTGGTGCTGTTGACTTTTTTCCTAGTGAGGTTGGCACCGTCAGGAAGAAGTTGGCAAAGTTTCTTCATCTGAGGCAAAGAATAAATCAGAAAAGCACTTTCTGCGTTTAACTCAAAGACATGGATGTCGTGTGAATGTAAAATACTGCAAACACGAGGGCACTGTCAAACAATAATTTGACTCAACCTCAAAAACCCACCAACACCTGACAGATTTACCTCGACAAAGGGGGAAAAACACAATCTATCACCAACTTTATGTGCAAACACCTGCATTCATGCAGCTCAAGACATTACAGTCCAGCTGTCTGACACTGTCACAGAGGAAATGAAGCAGAAAGTGTTGGGTTATTTGGAGCATGTGGACATCATGGGGCTGCGGTGGCCTGTTTGTTTTTTCCTTTTTTGGACTACACCGACACCAAGTGCAGCAACTACACCCGGAGCCAGACTTCACACTAGCATAACAGAAGTCGCTATTCTGCCATTGGCAGCTGTTGGATCTACAGCTGCCTTAATTTGCATTTGGATTTTTTAAAAATGTGCCGAGGCAGGTTCAGACGTGCTTTAGGGTTTGTGGTAACCTTGCTATACTACTGTAGAACCGCACATGACTGTTAAATGATCTAAATGAGCACTTTTCAATAACATGGAGACAAATGTTATAATAGGATAGGTTTTAAACTAACTTTTAGTTTAACAAAACTTGCGATCTCTTTCTTGTGTGGAGCAAACTTAAAAAAACACCAGTACGAATGGAATTATCCAAAGAAACTATAGGGAAAGCTGTAACCCTGTCGAAGTGCGTCATCTGTCAGGAGAAGGTGACTAATGCTGATGTGGTGCCAACAAAAGGGGAACTTGGAAACAAAATGATTCCTCCTGAAACAAACAAACCAGATGGTGCAGGCCAGCTTGGTGCTAATGACGTTTAGTGCAAATCCAATTTTGGGGGAAAAAGCAAAGTGTGTGAAGGCCAATAATCACAAATGTATGATGTGTGAGGGGATAAGTGAACAGCGTGGTGGCAGAAAAGCTCTCAAAGGTTTTATAAAGGAAATCTGGGCCCAGGGGTCTCAGTTAACCTGATGTCTGCTTCACCCACTATCAGCATGCAGGTTGGGTGCATTCATCTGAAACGCCTTGTACCAGTATGCAAAACACACTGGGTACATAATGACTTTTGAGTGTTCATTGAAGATTTTAGTTCCCCTTTCATGTGTTTTGCTCCAGGAACATTTGAAACCACTTCACTTACTGAGTAAAAGTAATGCAGAGCATGTGAGACTACGAGCAGATGTGACGCTTTTAAAAACCAAAGGCTCATTTTAGTGTAAAGGTATAAAAGCAAGAAATGGAGAAGTGAAACTGCTCAGAGGAAAAGTATTTTAGGTTTTTCCCATTGATTAAAATCTGAGAGGGATTTCGAAGCCTGAAGGAGGTGGAGCGGCAGCAGATGGTGGCGGTTGACTGCTCGGTATGATGTGTGTAAGCAAAGAGTGTGAAGCATGATGAGAATAATGAGGCGTTTGTATTCGTGTGTTCCTCGTTGATTACTCCGGAGGGTCTTTCTGTAAATGCATGTTGAGTTGCTGCGTGCACTTTTTGTTTTCAGCATGTTTGTCCTCAGGTTCTCTGTAAAACTGACAAACAACCAGCATGGGCTGTTTCTGCATGACCGTGAGAGTTCTGCTTCTGAGCTTCTTCTCATCTCTAACTGGTTGTCTTCCCCTCCCCTTACTGCCCAACCTGGAAACTACTCCTAGTCTCAGACGTGCCACCTCCGCCAGCCGACGAGCCAGTGTTTGAGGAGCCCACACCTCCTCCGCCGCCACCTGAAGACTACGAGGACGATGAGGATGAAGAAGAGTCGGCGGTGGTGGAGTACAGCGACCCCTACGCTGAGGAGGACCCGCCCTGGGCCCCACGCAGCTACCTGGAGAAAGGTCTGCCTTTGCTGGTCAAGGAAGTGTGTGTGTGTGTGTGTGTGTGTGTGTGTGTGAGATAAAATAAAATGTTGGAAGTGTAATGTGGAAGATTAGTGGGTCCAAGAGGGGAAAAATGGATTCAGGGAAGAATTTAAATTAAAAAAAAAAAAAAAAAAAACTTGAATATTTTCCTTTTTTCTGCTTATTTTATAAGCAGAAAAAAATGTGTAAATGAGGACAATTTGGCAAAAAAATGACTAGAAAATGTTACTGTTTCATTTTATTAACTAAAAAAAATGGAAAAGGATTTCTTGCCATAAATTTACAACTTGTCAGAAATAAAAAATATTTTTTTCTTAATATTAGTCCATATTAGTCCAGAATATTAGTCCACTCCATCTTTATTTAGATATTTTATTCCGTCATCCCGCAGTGGTGGCCATCTACGACTACACCCGCGACAAAGAGGACGAGCTTTCGTTCCAGGAGGGCGCCATCATCTACGTGATCAAGAAGAACGACGACGGCTGGTTCGAGGGCGTCATGAACGGGACCACGGGCCTCTTCCCCGGCAACTACGTCGAGTCCATCATGCACTACGCCGACTGAGCGGCGCCTCCCTGAGCAGGAGAGGGAGCGGGAGGAGCGCTTGTTGGGGATGGGAGCGGGGGGAGGGAAGGGTTAAAGGTCAAAGACTTTGATCGAACAGAGCATGATCACCTCCGGGCGAAGAGAGCAAAGAGCAGGGAGGCGAAGTGGAGGCAGCTTTTTAGGGTTTTTTTGAAGAAGGACATGACAGACTCGATGCTCAGTCATTCTCTCGACATAGTCGCCGCTATAAAACGACCACTACTCTAGATATAAGCTTCCCTGTAACGTTTCTTTCTTTGTGACTTTGTTTGATTAACGAGGAGGACTGGGCGGTGATGGGTTTGTTACTTTTTGAGAGTTTGTTTCACACTACGAGGCCACTAAATTGATTTCTGCTTCTTTTATGTTTTTTATTCCTTGTGTTTTTAGCAGTTTGCCCAATATTTATTTGTAGTGGGAGGGGGGGATGATGAGTGGGTAGATGAGGCGCGCGGCCTCGGAGAAAAAGGGCTGGAGGAAAATGCCTTCAGGTTTCGTTATTCTCAGACACTCCAGATGCAACAGCGATATCCTCAGTGAGACGCATGGATGTGCGGGTGAGGGCACGGAGTGTGCCAAAGCTGATGAAGATAAGCACATCAGATGTCTTAAGGTGATCCACGAAGCTAGATAAACGGGGAAATCCTCCTTAAGAGTGCTTTAAATGATGAACTTTCTTCGTTTTTGTTCCGTTTGTGTGGTTAAAGCGGACGAGTTTAGTCACTACATGCTTTACTTTGCAGTTTTCAGGTGAAGGAATCGTCATCCAGCCCTCAAATCAGAGAAAGGCGTGGATTTAAAGTTTGCAGCTCCTGTGATAAAGTTGGATGAACAGTCGAGGCGAGCCGTTTACTTTTATGTCTTTATCCTATCTCTTTTGCGTTAACCAAGAGTTGGCGGTCGAGTTTTGCTTACAGAGCGGCAGACTGCATGTTTGAACTAATGGAGGGGGGGGGGGGGGGACAAAAAGCTTCTTTTCTGCTCTACTGATGATTAATGTCTTAATATTTTTAGATATGGTGTGGTTTTGGTTTTTGATATTCACCCACGACAAACCACGACGACGATGCATTTAGACCATTTCTAAGATGCTTGTGCCATATTGAAGTGTGTGTGTTGCTGTTTCAGAGGTTATCACTTCATTTTGCAATAAAAATCGGCCGGAGGGAAGCGGGACTGTCGTCGAATTACAGATCTTTAGTTTTTCCCGAGCTGTTTGAAATCAGAAGCACATACATTTGTAGTGAAAGTTAAAAAAAAACAAAAAGGTGTAGAAGAAATATTATAAATGTGAAGATGTATTATGCCCTCAGACGCAGGAATTATTGAATATGAAAAGAAGCCAGCTGTTGTGTTTTGAAATGGTTTTAAGCATCCCATTAGGGCCCCGATACTTTTGTTTTTAAAAAAAGACTGTGAGTTTAGGCACCATTCGTCCTCCGTACGGTTTTCGATGCGCTTGGCTGTTGGGTGTTTGCGAGGGCTCAGTGCTTGTACTTCTGTCAGGATCTTTTTATTTTCTACTCCCAAAAAAGAAAAAGGGAAAAAAAAGAAAAACAACAACAACAAGTGGGTCTGTATGTGAGTCTTGCATGCCATTGTTATTATCTGTACTGGTGTCCCTGAAACCTACGTGGCAAGATCACCCATTTCTAAAAAGGCAAGCAGCCCTGCAGCTCTGACCAGGTACCGCCAGCCTCATCCAAAGAGACTGTACAACTTTACTTCGAGCCCACGTCCGAGGAGCCGCTCGCTGACCTGTGGGGGAGGAGGGACAGAGGGAGGGGAGGAGGGACAGAGGGAGGGGAGGCACTCGGCTTCCTCCTCCCCCCTGACAGTAGCCGTCATCAGTGGTGAAAAATCGTTTTTTTGTGTGTGCATAAGCTGCTAGTGAATCCTGCGGACAGACTGCAGGTGGGAGATGAATGAGAACTTTGACTCTTGATGCATAACACTCATAAACTGACACTAAAAAATAAATAGATATATATCTGAGTGAGGCCCTCTGGTCTGCAGGATTCACAGCTTCCTGGAGTCACAGACGTCCCATCGGGATGTCGAGTTTAACAGTCCATAATGCCATTGTGTTGCACAGTTAAAGTTGAATTGCAGAAGTATCATATTTGTAAAATCATGAGAACAAAGACAATAAAATTATTGAGATTTATCGGTGCAGTCTCATCTTGCTTCATTGATGTTTTTTTTGCTGTGCAGAAACGCATGTGAGAGAATCACGTCTAGTTTTAAAGTACACTGGGGGTAAAGACTAAAAATTAAGCAGTCTACTGGGAATTCCCATGTCTCAGTCTGTGGAGACCAGTTTATAATAAAACTGAATTAAATAAAGCACCAAATCACAACAATAGGTGGCTCAAGGCGCTTTACGTTGTAAGTTAAAGACCCTACAATAATACAAAGAAACCCCAACAATCAGAGGACCGCCAAGAGTAAGCGGTTTGGTGACAGTGAGAAGAAAAAAAACTCCCTTTTAATAGGAAGAAACCTAGAGCAGAGCCAGGCTCAGGGAGGGGCGCCCATCTGCTAGGACTGATTTGGGGTGAGGTGAGGAAGACGGGACAGAAGGGAAACACTAGAAGAGAGGCAGAGATATTAATAACTAATGATTAAATGAACAAAGGTGTATAAACACAGAGTGAGTGAAGAAGAAACTGCATCATGGCAAGTCCCCAGCAGCTAACGCCTACTGCAGCATAACTAAAGGAGGATTCAGAGTCACCTGATCCAACCCTAACTATATGCTTAATCAAAAAAGTTTTAAGCCTGTCTGTCTCCCGAATACAAACTGGGAGCTGGTTCCAACCTCCCATTCTACTTTTAAATATCCTAGGAACCACAAGTAAGCTTGCAGTCTGGGAAGTCCGCGAAGTGCTCTGTTGGGGTGATATGGTACTGTAAGGTAATTAAGATCAGATGGGGCCTGACTATTCAAGACTTTATATGTGAGAAGGATTTTAAACTTGATTCTGGATTTAGCAGGGGGCCAATGAAGAGAAGCCCATATGCTCTCTCTCTAGTGTTTTTCAGTACTAGCTGCAGCATTGGTGGCCTTGTAGCAGGTTTAACTGGTCCTGGTGTTCAGAAAGAGAAGACAGGTCTCCTTAATATTAAGATATTGACAATTTGACTATTTGCCTTATTTTTATACACTGAGGTGAGAACTTTTATAGCAACTTTATATTTGTGAAACTAAGTAAAGCTGAGGCAGCTTCTTGAGTTATTGAGTGCTTCATTTTTCAAAGCTTAAATAAGTCAACCAAAATAATAAATGAATATACTTAATAAAAATGTCTTCCTTTTTCAAGGAAATGTAGATTTAGCCTCACTGAAGAAGATGGACATAACCTTTTGTGCAGCCCTGTGTTGTGATACAGACAAATGACAGGAGGCCTGGCTGTACAAGAGTATAAAGGCAATTTTGTGTTCAGCAACCGTTTTTAGAAAGGGTTGATACAATATTTAGAGGCTTTAAAAGTCATTACAGAAGCATTTCTTTATTTTGTAGCAAAAATGGAGACGTACTGTTTTCTTGTGATTAATGCATGCAGTAAAAACGGCACAATATTTTAGCAGATTTAAGATCTACAAAATTCTGAGAAACCACAGCGTGAAAGTGAATCATTTGGAGCACGGAGCCCAATGTTTACACCGAAAATAAGTGGAGTAGAAAGAGAGAGCAGCACCACAAAGACACACGTAAACTGTGCGTAAAATAAACCTGTGCTGCAGTACTTGCCACAACCTGCTCTGGAAGTTGTTCGACCAGTTCTTTACAAAGTGGAATTTGTTTCCTCCTGGATTTTTTTTTTTAAAATTTGACTTTCATTTTAATGTCATATCTTCTTTCTCTAGATTAGCAGGCACCTGTGACCTGTTTTATTCCCTTTATTCCAACAACTTCCACATCCTAGAATTATTTGTGGGATTTGCACCAGAATGGTGGATTATTTCCCAGCTCTTTTTTATTAATTCAGGATGATGTTACCGTCACGCTCTTTGGGTTTTATGATTCTGGTGGTGGCTTTGAAGACGCTGGGTGGTAACTCAGGTGAGTTTTGGATACTCTGTGTGGAAGTTTGATAGATAATTAGAAAAAACAGGACTGGGACGGGTTGGTGTACTTTTCACTCTAAAGTGAAACAGTCCCACTGGTACAAACTGAAAGTTTCAGGTAAGCAAACAAAAATTTAAAATGTTTCTATATAATGTTTGTATTCATGATTAAAGTCATACTGTGCATTTGTGGCAACCAACCACAACCACGGGATTGGCTGCCATACATATAAAAAATGCTACAGGTACAACAAATGAAGTGACAAATGACATATTTATTGAATATAAACCAGAATCAGAAAGTACTGCATGTTCAACACAGTTTGTGCCTAACTTAACCAAAGAACATTTTTTATTGGTGTGGTGTGTTTATGTATAAGTGTGTTTTCTCCTTCTTGTCATCAGTCTCATATTATATGTTTACTATCCAGAATACTATGTTAACATCCTGTAAGCTGTACTGTGCATACCTTTGTTTTGAGTCTGCCCGGTTGCCTGAGGCTTCGCCTGTGCTGCATTAAGTTTTAAAAATACACAATAACAATAACACTGCTATACAAACAAGTGTTCATGACTAAAATTAATTATTTTAATGTGCTGTTAAGCTACAAACCTGAATAAAAGTAATAATAATAACATAAAGTATTTGTGATGTAACCTACCACTTATAATTGTATTAGTATATTTAAAATTAGTGATGACATTGTGAAACACTGAAAGGTTTGAAGCAACTTAACAAGTTTCCCAACAGTCCGACAGCCAACTCCACAGTGACCCCTAATGGCCACTTTTGCTACCATCACATCTTGGTAACATAATTCTGTGAAACAACGAGAAAAACCAGTGCTGCACAACTGTAAATAAGGCTCCATATTACAGTAAAGCAATCTATCAGTAATCAAGACTGACACATGTTTTGGAGAAATCCATGTATACAAACAAGGAAAGAAAAAACTCTGAGACTGTTAAAGACAGAAACCTGTGACTGTGGTGAATGGTTCACTTCACTAAGGAAATCCTTGTTGTGCTTCGATGGTAATCAGTGTTATGCTGTAAAAGAGGATCTTTCAGTGGTGCAAATTCACATGGCTTAACATTTGCATACTAACCTAAATCATTTAAATACCAGTTTTCACAAGTATGTTCACTTAGATTTCAGTGCAAAGTATTGTACATTTCACTTCATTTACTACTGATGTCATAAATAGATTCATCACATAAAAGTACAATGTTGTAAAAGGCTGATGTATCATTTTTAGCATCAAGATGAATGTTTATACATTTTTGTTTTGCACATAGAATTCATGTCTATAAAGTCATAAATAGTTACAGTGGATCTGCTGCTTAAGCTATTTAGTGTGATCAATAAGTACTGTAAGTAGTATAAATTTGCCTTTTCTTATACAGTAAATTAAATTTGCTGAAATTCCTCCCACAGCTGACTAGACTCAAGAACACATAATAGGAATGCTAAAAAATAAAAAAAGGAAATTAAAATAGAGCAGTCAGAGTTTTGAAAGTGTTCTGGGGGAAGCTGGGGACACTGAGTCAGAATGGTTCATGCAGTGGTCGGTGTCTACCATGGCAGCAACCCCCAAACGAGAAGTAAAGAGTTCTGTCAAGCTGAAGAAGGAGTCCTATCCAGCTTTTCTGGCCCATGAAACTCTGGAGGTGGCTGACAGACAGCCTCCTGGTAGGAGGTGAGTTTGGCCATGGAACCAGACTTAAGGGTGGTCATTCAGGTAGAGGAAGCTGCTCAGTGCTGACTTCCAACTCCAGGAGTATCGTGCTTCTTAACCTCTCCTTGGAAAGGTTTATGTCAGGGTGCTGGAGATGAGAGTCTGACCATTAATCAAATCAGACTGAAGAGGAATTGATCAACCGGTTGACATGTGATTTGTGCACTTCAACATTCTACTACAGTTGTCAGGGTATTGTGTGGGGGACGCTCCAGGAGTGGCTTTTTGTTACGGGCTTTTTGGTCCCTGATCAACAGTTAGAGCTTGGCTCACAATGGTGGGTGTTGGACTCCACCCAGGCTACCCTTTGTCACTGATTCTGGAAGTAATTTCTAGGCACAGCCGAGGGATGGAGCAGATCATGTTAGGTGGTCTCAGGATCTCATCTCTGCTGTTTGCAGATGATGTGATTCTATTCTCTGCATTATCTCCTGCTTACACTGGGGCGAAGGTTTGTTGCTGAGGGCCGGTCGAGCCATGCTTTCACCTATGACCATGAGCTGTGGGTAGTGACCAAAAGAATATAACCACAGATACAAACAGGAGAAGATCTCAGAGTAGACATCCTGCAGAGGTTACAATTCTCAGTTTGCTTGGAAATGCCTCGGTGTATTTTCAAAAGACTTGGAGGAGGTGGATGAGAAGAGGGAGGTCTGAGCATCTACTCTTATACTGCTGCCCCCACAACCTGGATGTCTACATTGCATAAGACCAAACTGTAAATTAAAGCAATAGTGCATTTAAAGAATTGAATGTGAAACTCTTAACATGTTGATTTTGCAGAGAAAGAAGGCGTCTACAAGAAAGTGGGTGACAAAGTCGTCCTCACACCAGGCTCTGCGCCTGCTTCCATCACCAGGATCAAGTGGACACATGATCAGGACATTGCTCTGGAGTGGACCAGACGGGAACCTTACACCTCCTGGCACTTCCGAGGTACATTCACTCAAGATTTAAATCCATATACATACACAGATTACACATTTTTAATGTTTATATGTAGCATATTTAGAAAAAAAGTCTTGACTCTCATTGTAAAACTATGAAGCCTAAAAGTATCCTTACATTTTTCCTTTAATTTAACCCTTGAAAATACACCAAACATGAAGGTTTTGGTACTGACGACCTTTAAATAAACTTAAACCTTTGCTTAAATAATATTTTAAGGGACACATTTACGCAGACCTAGAGACTAGTTGATGACTGCCTGACAACCATCGGTTGCCAGGGAAAAATGTGTTTTCTCTGACTGATTGGGTGGCAAGTAGTTGTGGGAAGTTGCTGACTGTAGAAAGGTGGAATTGGTCGCAAAGACGTATTTGGTGCTCCACTGAAAACCTCCTTGCAATTGGTTTGGTAATGAGCAGTAGTTTGTAATTGGAATTTTTAATTTCTACTTTCAAAGATGCAGACTTGTCTGCCGACATGCGCCATCTGCTCCCAAGCAGATGTAAAACTCAAAAGTGTGACACAAACTGGAAACAGAGCTCGTTTGCCTTCAAAGTAAAAGTTGCAGCTTTTGAAACATGTTGATTTAGCAGGTAAGGCAGAAAAGTATCTGCATTTTTTCAACTTTGACTTCCACTCACTGGTTAGTTGGCAAGTTAGTTACATCTTAAGTCACACAGACAATTCACCGCCTTTAAGCAAACTACTGGTTTTCACGTCAATCTGATGGTGACTAAAGCAATCACAAGTAGTCTTGATGCCTGCTTAATCATCCAGGTAAGAAAATCCCAGCAAGTTGATTCTGTTCATCTCAACATAACATATATTCAGTGAGTGGAAGTTTTGTCGAAAGAAGTCTCTCATCCAAGTGACTTCTTCGCTCTTTTTCGTGACTTCACTGAAAAAGACCTGAAGAAGTCACTTGGATGAGAGAGTGAATGTTTCAGCCGCTGTACTTGCTACACCCAGATGGACAGAATTAATTTGCTGGCAGGCACCAGGAGGTTTGTGGTGAAGCACCCTCTTTGTGAGTATTCACCCCAGGACATCTCGGGACCTTCAGCAAACACTCACCAACTGGCCAGAGACTAAATATCTTTCGATAGCAACCAGAGGTTGCAAGGACTGTGTAACTTAAGCCTTCATTAACAGGCTAAGTAGATTTTTAGGGGATATTTAAAGTGTTATGAGGTATTAACCTTTAAATAACTTTTGGATTCCAGTGATGTAAATTTCATCTACTGGTTAGCACCTTAAACGATGTTTAAGTTTAAGGGAATTTCTGTGCTAATATATTGAAATGATCCACGATGATACCTTTGCTTCATACTTTTAGATGGCTGTGAGGTGGATACCTCCACTGGGGTCCTGACGATCTCAAACCTGGCTCTAAACGACAGCGGCAGCTACACGGCGGAGATTAATGATGAAGTCATGAGCACAACAGAAATCATTGTTATCAGTAAGTGGGAGGAGGAATTCATACTCTAGCTAGCACGGACTAGTTCACCTGATTTTACGTTAAATCTTTGTTGGTTTTCTCCCTTTTCTACCAGCCACTGTCCCTAATCCCACTGTGTCCACATGGTGCAACCCTGAGATGACCTACTGTATTCTCACTTGTGAACCCAACGTCACAGACGACGCCAAACCGATCACCTATTACTGGGTGATTGGTGATATGGTGAAACAGTCTCCAACCAATCAGTTCAACATCACACAGGTATAAACAGGATCTGATTACTGAATCACATGACAGCTCTGTTGGTTATTTTTGTCATTTTATCCAAACCTAATGAATCCAAAACTTTTTTTTGATCTAAATACTTTCAAGACATTTTATCGTAGCTTTATGTGCATTTGGCCTTTACACAATATATAAAGAACCTGTTTGCTTTTTCTTCATTATTTAAAGACCAAAAGTGACCACAAGTCAAGTAAAAGCTTCAGTTTATTACACATATACTGTGTTGTACATGGCAACACTTATAGACCAAAGAAGATAACAGCTTAAATGCTGAATTTTGTACACTGTATTCAGAAGAGTTATCCAGATTTTCAGACCTCCAGTGTGCAGCCTTCATTTGAGAAACAAACAGCAGCGATTAAAAAAATAATCATCATCTGATAGTGATCTCTCATAGGGATCCCTTTGTGCTCTAAAAGTGTCTCTTGATGTGTGAAATGTCCCTTTTTTGTGAGCGCACAAATAGCTGGAAGCAGAAAGTCCAGCTTAAAAGAGAAATTTGGAGTCTGGAGTCTGTATTTGGCTCTTCTTTCTGCAACTCTCATGACAGCACTAATGAAAATTCACAAGGATTACACTGATGTTGGCACATCCAAATCCACACACAAACAAAACAACATGTTACAAAAACAGAATCAGAAACAGAGTGAAGTCAGACTGTCCAATGATTATCTTTAGCTTCATGGCAATTAGTTCAAAAGGTGGAGCAGGGGTAGGCAACTCCAGGCCTCGAGGGCCGGCGTCCCTGCAGGTTTTAGATGTGTCCTTGAACCAACACAGCTGATTTAAAAGGCTAAATTAGCTCCTCAACATGTCCTGAAGTTCTCCAGAGGCCTGGTAACGAACTAATCATGTGATTCAGGTGTGTTGACCCAAGGTGAGATCTAAAACCTGCAGGACACCGACCCTCGGGGCCTGGAATTGCCCACCCCTGAGTTGGAGGGAAATCTGGGTGTATTCTGGCACCCCTGAGCCCCACTGTAAAAAAACAAAAATTCAGTCATTGGGAAATGGTAAAATTCAAAATGTGCTTAAAAAAAGTTAAACAATAAAAAGGAACTCTGTTATCTATTTAAAATGCTGTGTGTGTGTGTGTGTGTGTGTGTGTGTGTGTGAGTTCATTAGCCCCTTTTTTCTTATCATTTGTAGGAAAACAGAGAGCGTTTGATAAGCTGTCAGCTGGAAAACCCGGTCAGCCATGAATACAGTGAAAAAATCCTGAATCCACTCTTAATCAGTGAGTTATCAGCTCAACAAATTATATATAAGTAAAATATTAAATTTTATATTACTAAAACAACAGAGACTGTGGTAGTGTATCTATTAATTACTGATACATTTTCACATGTAAAGACTGGAACAGATTGTTCGTGTAAACTTAATTTAATCTTTTTATATTTTCTTAGGGAATCGGGCTTTACTGAGCTTACCATTTGTAGGGATTCTGGTGTTCCTGTTTGGCCTTATTTGTTGCAAATGCTGGTAAGAATCCACAAAAGATTACTCTGTACAAGTTTATCAGCATTATTTTATTGTACTGTTTATTTGTTTTTCACATATTAATTTTATTTAGCTATAATCAGATGGACTTCATTTTATTTTACTTTAGTTCTTTGTGATTCAGCTTTGCTCTGTAACGTACCCCTGCTCTAACTGGTGTCTTTTTCTTCTTGTCCACGTAAAAAGTTGTTGTACCCGCAGGACCCGAAGTCACCGCCGCTCCACCACCACCAACACTGTGAGATAGAGCAGTGCTGGATCAAACTGTGATGATGAGGATGAAGAAGAGTTGGTGTTACATAAACCACCGGAGAAAAGCCTTAACTGATCCTGGAAACACAGGAAGAGAATAATACGGAGGGGTCAGAGGACCAAAAACAAGAACACCCTCAAAATATATGTATATAATTTATATGAAATAAATAATAAATATAAGAATATATAGTCAGAAATATGTACAGATTAAAGTCACAAATTTGTACATTGGGAAAAATCACAGTTTTAATATGACTTTATACATTTATTGAGCTTCGTTAACATAGTAACATCTTGCTTCTTGGTTTCTAATGTTGTGTTGCTATTAATCCGTCTGGGTGCAGTCAGGACTCAACAGCTTACAGGGGCGAATGCAAACTTGAGAGGTTTATTCTTCATGTGTGAGCTGTGTTTGGAGGTGTAAAAAGGGAGAAACCATAAAATCCATAAAAAAAACAGCATTTCAATACTTTATACCTTTATAAGCACTATAAACATTACAAGTCATGTGATGTTTATAGTTGAGCTTTTGTTGGGCTAACAGCACATACTTGGATAAAAACATGTTTGCATTTCAGTCGGACGTTGTAAATCCAGCAGCAGAAAATATCAACTCTAAGAAAACATTTTTTTTTTTATTACACCCAAAAGGTAGAACACCTTCACATGTAGAGGTTTTGTAATGAACAACTTTAATAGCCTACATTTTTATAATTCAAATGATTTCTCTAACCTTTGGAATACTTTGACTATTTCACACATTTCCTCTGCTGTGAAGTTGGACGATAGTGATATGGCCACACCAGAAACGATGAACCGTCATGGTCGACCAAGCCCCTGCATGGGATGTACCAGAAACACAGAAGAAGAGGCTGATATCAACAAATCCTACCAGTGGCTGGATAAGCCAACTTAAAGGAAAGCAGAGACTCTGATCATGGCAGAACAAGAACAGGCCCTAAGCAACCGATCCACAGAGGGAGGAGCCTACCACAGCACACAGGACCCAAGCTACAGACTGTGCAAAAGTGACCTGGAGAATATCCAACACAAAGTAGCAGGATGTAAGATGCAAACTTTGAGTGTGTACACTGAGAGGCACAACCAAGTGGCTAGGATAGTGGACTCACTTTGAAGCTTTGTAACACTTCTCAGGATCATCTAAAAGCAGGTGTTTTCTTAAAAATGGTGACATGACTTTCAGCACCTGGTGCTGCAGTGAGAAATACTGTTAGTGGTGCTAAATGCCCAAACACTGATGCACTAATGGGCAGTGTTGGTCAAGTTACTTGAAAAAAGTAATCAGTAACTAATTACTGATTACTTCCCCCCAAAAGTAATCCTGTTACTTTACCGATTACTTATTTTCAAAAGTAATTAATTACTTAGTTACTTAGTTACTTTTTAAAAACACAATTTACAACCTGAATAGGTGATAAAGCGATAGATCTTTCAGTCCAATTCTACTTTTTCTGCATAATTCATCATACAAAATGTAATCAAATGGAAACGTCTCTTCTTAAAACTTGTTTTATTAGTTTTAATCTTTTAACTTTATGCATCAAGCAAAAATTAAATTATATGCAACATTCTCTGACTGGAAGAAATTTGTTTAACATTTAAACCTATTTTCGGCACATTCCAACACATAAAATAAAATATTTTTTTGTGTTTACACTCACTCTTTCAAACAGATGCAAGTAAAACACAGCAGAAAATAAATAAAGTCAAAGACTAGTTGCTCTATTTTCACCTGTAAAGCAGGACTGGGGTAGGCGGAGCTTTGCCCTGGTGCAGGTGTGCCGCAGCGGTCAGTCGAAGACTCCGCGAGTTTCTCTGTGAATTTCCCATTACAGTCGTAGCGCACTCGGTGCTTGCTTGGAAGTTTAGGGGGGTTTTTTCGCTGTAAAAAGAAGTTTTCTTCCCACGCACAACGGACACTAATGTTTTTGTCACTTTTTATGGAATCAAACTCAAAATAAGGTCAGTACTTCCACGCTTTAAACGCTGCATGCTCATACTCTCTCCCACACTCAATATATTATCCATTGTTGATCTGCACACAGCTGTTGTCACGAACGTCGCACTCGCTTATGTCATTGTCATGAGACACTCGCAAAAAAATTATGGTTTTAGTAACGCAGTAACGCAGTGTTCCTACGGGAAAGTAACGGTAATCTAATTACCGTTTTTACAATGGTAATCCCTTACATTACTCCTTACTTGAAAAAAGTAATCGGATTACAGTAACGCGTTACAAGTAACTCTGAATAAAGACTTCTCCAGTTTCCATGCTCAGCCACATATTCATATTTCAGAGGTACAGAACAAGAGGGGAGGTGTTTGTGCCATGTGTATGATATCAGCTGGTTCCTAAACTTTGAGTTCTTCCACCCTGAGCAGGTTATTTTTTAGGACTATTGCAACTAGAAAAATTTGCATTTCCTGCGAAAATGCTGTGTGGATGCCGTAACGCTGAAGCTGTCTGCTGAAAATAGCTGAAAAAGATGAAAAGTTGCAAAAAGTTGTATGGCGGTGAAGATACTGAAAATCATAGCATTTGTGACAAATCATAGTATTTAGCTAAATCCGTGCTAAAACATAGTATTTCTGCTAAAACTTAGTATTTATACTAAATAATATTTTTTCTTCCAAATCATTGCATTTGTGCTGAAACATAGAAAATTCTGCCAAATCATAGTATTTGAGCCAAATCATACAATTTGTGCTAAAACATTATTTATGATTTAGCAGAAACACTGGGACTTGGTAGAAATACTATGATTTACTTGAAATACTTTGACTTAGCAGAAATACTATAATCTAGCAAAAAGTACTACAGCATAGCAGAAATTCTATCATTGAGCAAAATTACTAGGATTTAGCAGAAATACTATGATTTGGCACAAATACTATGTTTAGCACAAAAAATTTGTTTTGGCTCAAAAACTTTTATTTTGCAGTTATACTGTGATTTGGAAGAAATACTATGCTTTGGAACAAATACCATGATTTGGCAGAAATACTATGAGCGGTAATAATATAACATAGCAGAAATACTATTATTTGGGTGAATGCTATGGTTTGGCACAAACACTATGTTTTAGCACAAATACTATAACATAGCAGAAATATTGTGATTTTGTTGAAATACTATGCTTTGGCACAAATACTATGATTTGGCAGAAACACTATGTTTTGGTACAAATGCTGCGCTTAGGCACAAATACTATGATTTGGCAGAGATAATACGATTTGGCAGAAATACTAAACTTTGGCACAAATACTATAATTGAGTACAAGTACTTTAAGATGACAGAAATACTATGATTTAGCAGAAATACAATGTTTTTGCAGAAACACTGTAATTTCACTCAAATACTATGAAATAGCAGTAATACTATGATTTGGCAGAAATACTACGTTTCAGTACAAATACTATGACAAAGCAGAAATACTATGACTTAGAAGTAATACTATAACAAAAGGGATTCCTCAAAATACTATGAAATTGCAGTAATTCTATGATTTGGCAGAAATACTGTACTTCGTACAAATACAATGCTTTGGTACAAATACTATATTTTGATTTGAATACTATGATTTGTAACAAATACTATGTCTCCAAAAGTTGAATCTGTTCATCTGGACGTAGCGTTTTGTGGGAGAAACGTTTCGTCACTCATCCAAGTGACTTCTTCAGTCTCAGCTGACTGCAGGTTTCCCCAATCTTATAAACAGTACATTTGCATAATGACTGAAACCAGCCCACTGAAGGAACAATGGGCTGGGAGGTCAGTTCCTTAATCATAATTATACAAATTCTCATGACCATTGATCAACAATCACTGACAAAAACCCACTGATCAAAGACCACTGATCAATGGCCATGAGTACCATTCACAGAGAGTTGGGGAATGGCTGCAATCACAGCATTGTAAGATGGCGAAAGATGTACCCTTAGGCCCCCTCCTCGATTCAGAGATGGTCTTTCCCTTTTCACGTAAATGGCCTCCTTGACTCCGCGCTCAAACCAGCGTTATTATAACCTTATAACCTATAACCACCAATGAAAAAGACACAAACCTGAAGTTATTCTGTGTCTTTACGCTGCACAGCTGCCTCTTCTTCTCTCATTTTCTCCCCTCTCTCTCCTGTTTCTACTTCAATCATGAAACTGATCAATGATCAGCTGAACGGCTTTTCTCACATTTGTTTATCGCCCACTTTGCACCAAAAAGAATAAACCAGCGGAGGTCACGTTAAAGAACAGCAGCACGTTTAAGCTTGATCAGCTGTTGTTAGAATTTATTTAATATTACTTTCTAGTATCAGCTGATGTTTGTTGGAGCCACAGCTGTAAAGCTGCTGGTCATGATATCGGTTTGGTTATCTGGTGAGAGGGAAACATGAAGATGAAACCAGGAGACGTCCTTACTGAATCATCACAGCTGTGAACAGGTGATGGAGAAACAGGTTTACCTTTTAGGTAATATGAATGAGTTCAAGGGAAGTTATGAACTGTTTCTGAGAGACATATAACACCAGGATTCTTTTTTTACGTAGCTGACAGCTGGTAACTGTGCAGGGGCGGGTCTAGCAAAGTTTTGCCAGGGGTCCATGTAGGGCATTAACAGGGAAAGGGGGGCACAAAGATATACTTTTCTTTCTTTCTCCAAAAGTTGATTCTGTTCATCTGGAGGTAGCGTTTGGTGGGAGAAATGTTTCGTCACTTATCCAAGTGACTTCTTCAGTCTCAGCTGACTACAGGTTTCCCCAATCTTATAAACAGTATATTTGCATAATGACTGAAACCAGCCCACTGAAGGAACAATGGGCTGGGAGGTCAGTTTCTTAATCTTAATTATGCAAATTCTCATGACCATTGATCAACAATCACTGACCAAAACCCACTGATCAATGTGTTGATCAGTGGGTTTACTTTCCTGGATGATTGAGAAAAGACACTTTTCTTTCTTATTCTCATTTAAAATATCTAGCTTTTATTAAATAATTATCTGAATCTTACAACAAACGGTTGATAGATTGATGCATATATACCATCAAAACCATGTACACATCACTGTCACAACAGCGTTTGTTTTCATTCAAAGGCTTGTCTCTAGTCAAAATGCCCGGCCCATTTTTTGTCCCGGTCCAGCCCTGTATGCAGCTCATCTGCAATCTGGTGTTGCCTACATCTTCCTATTCAGAAGGTGGAATTTCCGAGTTCTGAGTACAATCAAAGCACCAAGACTGCAGTTTTCATGTTGGATGTAAAAAGCGCACATGACGCTGTGACGTAGGCTAGAACCATGGCGTTGGTCAACGACGGTCCCGGTGTGGGATTTCTCTCGTGGAAATATGAACATTATTTTTTCCTTTCTATTGGTAGGTGGCACAGTGCACTTGTGGCATGTAAGCAAGCTAGAAGACTGGCAATCTTGCTGGGTATCCAGTTACGGAAGCAACACATTAACAAGAGAATTCTGAGTAAAACCAAAGTTACTTTCCCTAGTAACTCGTTACATTGAAAGTAACAAGTAACTTGAAGTAACTCAGTTACTTTTGATAGAAGTAACTAGTAATGTAACTAAGTTACTAATTTAAAGTAACTTACCCAACACTGGTCACATGGCCCTCTTCCTATTGAAAAAAACAAAAGTTGTATCCAAGATGGGCGACTTCTAAATGGCCACCATGGTAACCACCCATCTTGAGGAGTTTGCGCCCTCACATATACTAATGTGCCACAAACAGGACTTTAATATCACCAACCATTCACATGTTATTACGGTGTATCCATATAAATGGCCCACCCTGTATATATATGTATAGACATACACACTCGTGTTTTTACATTTTGCACACCACAGTTGCTTGTGAAACTTGCACACAAGAATTTCACTTACATGTGCTTTACCAGTGTACCAATAATATGATGTGACAATAAAAGTGGTTTGATTTGATTTGATACATTGATCATTACGTTAAAAATTAAGACTGTCAAATAAACACGCATGTAAATACTTTCCTCTGCTTCTTGGTGTTCCACCCAAACGTGCTATATGCAATGGAAAGGAGGTACAAACCAGTCCATCCTGTCAGATCAGTAGCTGAGCTTACCTTATGTGTTCTCTGAGGTGTTATCTCGTTACGCAATCAATGAGTTATCATTATGAGGGTAGTGTGGATAAACCGGCTATCGTTCTTACTTGGGACCATTCTTAATGGAATGTAAGTGCACCACAGTCAGTACAACTACTCAATCTCTCCAGTCTACCTCAATTTATGTCTAAGTGTGTCTGAAGCAAGGGCGTAGATTTGGCATGGACGGAAGGGACGTGTCCCCACCAATATCTAGCGATTATTGATTTGTCCCCACCAATAATTTGATCTCTTCGAGTAAAGAAAAACAAAACCGATAGAAAGAAAAAAAAAAGATCTATCAACGTCTCATTCACCCAGCGGTGCAGAAAGATTTAAATTATGTTCGCTGCAGCAGTCCTACCTCATGTGACAAATATGGCCAATGTGATTGGCTGTGCCTTTCAGAGAGCTCTGTTTAGTTTTAGCAGCGGGAAGCCTGCGCTGCAAGGACCTGCAAGGAGGAGAGGAGGATGGTAGGAAAAAAGAAGGAACCTGGATATAAGAAAGTATTTTTCAAAGAAACCTGTAAGTCACTTAAAGTCAAGTTCACTCATAAAATGTGTCTGTCATAACAACGTTACAGGCTATGCTAGGCCATACATGCCAACCCTCCTGATTTTTTCAGGAGAATCCCAAATTTCAGTGCCCCTCCCGAAAATCTCCCGGAGCCACCATTCTCGAGAATTTCTCCCGTTTTTCCACCCGGACAACAAAATTGAAAAACCATATCCCAGATTGGCCCAGCCAATTCCAGTTTCCAACAATGGCTACTACTACTCCAGTTACTTAGTTTTAATATTACTCTTATTACTCTTTCTGGGTCACAAAATAAACTTTTAACATATTTTCAGGCGAGAATGTAGCTGTGTAAACTTCAAATATCTGAGCCGACGAGAACAGCAAACTCCCGGCACATCGTTTTAGGCTTTGGCCCACATCAGTCTAAAATTGTATGTAACCATGAATATCGTCGCCATGTCCACCAGGAGAGACTGGATAGTATAGATGTAAAACAAATATGCCAGCAGTTTATCTCAGTTAACGAGAGGAGAAGGCATGTGTTTGGCTCCCTCACATAGTGGACATTGAGTTGTTGTGTGGGGCACCAGTAGTCCATGTCTGTTGCTGTAACAGTAGTTCATGTTTAGAATAAACAATCCCAGCTCACTGACTTGATCGGGGCAATAGTGCCTAAAATGTTGCATAATTTTGCAGAGAGATCTTTTAATTATGGTTACGGGTTGTTGCCACGGCTGTTGCCATGGTTACGGGTTGTTGCCATTGTTGTTGCCATGGTTGTTGCCATGGTTACGGGTTGTTGCCATGGCTGTTGCCATGGTTACGGGTTGTTGCCATGGCTGTTGCCATGGTTACGGGTTGTTGCCATGGCTCTTGCCATGGTTACGGGTTGTTGCCATGGCTCTTGCCATGGTTACGGGTTGTTGCCATGGCTCTTGCCATGGTTACAGGTTGGCAGAGTTGTGGTTGCCATGGTTACGGGTTGTTGCCATGGTTACGGGTTGTTGCCATGGTTCTTGCCATGGCTACGAGGCCACGAGCGCGTTGTCATCGTCTTTGTTGCCATGGTTACGCATTTTCACAGCTGACAGTAGATCCAAGAACAGTGTGAATCAAAAGCAACAGGTGGTGTTGGCGATGTGGTTGTTTGCATCAGCAAAAGCATCTGTACCTAAAGCCACAAATGTTGTTGAATCTATTTATACTTTTGTCTTAACTGGTACAGCTGCTCCTGATCAAACCAAAGTTAGTGTGTGTTTCCTTTTATGAGCGAGACGTTCAATGGATTTATTGTAATGATTATAACCTTCATGTTAGCTTCAGAAGAAGAGCATTTTACAGGATTTACTTTCACACAGTTCATTTCACCATTTCACACTGTTTGTATGTAAACCTGTTTTCCTTTGTCATATCTGAGTGAAGCTGAAAAACAAAGTTGGTTTTTATATTTCAAAAACTCACATTACATTTCACCCAGTCAATAAAAACATTCCACAGCTTCAAACTAAAATGACTTTGTAGTTAGTTTATGGACATGTGTATATTTAGTGTTGCTGTCCTTCGTCCTTGTGCGTGTGTGTGCGTGTGTGTGTGCGTGTGTGTGTGGGTGTGTGTGTGTGGTGGAACTCTCTCTCTTTTTTTTTTTACCTGTCCCGTTTGGTTCTTTTGCCATCAGAATTATTGTCTAAAGGCGAAGAAAGATGCCCAACGGACTTAGACTTAGGTTTAAGAGGTACCTACACAGGGAATGCATGCTCTATGTATGTTATACATCTCTCTCTCTCTCTCTCTCTACATATATATATATATATATACATATATGTAGAGAGAGAGAGAGAGAGAGAGGGAGATTGAAAATGTGACGTCATTCAGGGGTAAAACCGCAAAGGATTCTGGGAACTCGTGGCAAGATGTCCTCAGACATCCTGGTGAACTTCTATCGCTGCACCATCGAGAGCATCCTGACCAACTGTATAACAGTCTGGTACGGGAACTGCTCTGCCTCGGACCGGAAGGCGTTGCAGAGGGTCGTGAAAACTGCCCAACGCATCGCCGGAGCACCACTTCCTGCCATAAAGGACATCTACAGGAAGCGGTGTCTGAAAAGGGCTGGGAAAATCATCAAAGACCCCAGTCACCCATCACATGGACTCTTCACCCTCCTGCCCTCTGGGAGGCGCTACAGGAGCCTCCGGACTAAGACCACCAGGTACCGGAACAGCTTCTTCCCCACAGCTGTCAGACTCCTGAACTCTGCCTCCTGACATCTGACCCATGAGTTTAAACTCATGGACTGAACATACACACACCCACAACCACCTACACACACACACACAATGGACAACTGTACCCTCAAACACACAATAATAACATGGACTGAACCACCACTCACAACCACTAGCACTTTATATAGTCTCTGTAGAAATTATCCACATATCTCACTTATCTTAACTGCACTACTGTATAGTTCTGTGTAAATAATCATTCTGTACATACGATAATTTTTAATCCTACAACTGTTCATAACTTGCATAGTTCACATTTCTGTATAACTGTATATCTCATATTTCTGTATAGTTTTTTATTTCATATTCTGTATAGTTTTTCATATTTATATCCTGTTCATAGCCTGTACATAGCTTGTACTCACTACAGCCTGTACATACTTATAGTTATAGAATATTCATAACATACTTCATACCATGTACATTATAACATACCATAATAGACCCATTTCTGTAATATACTTACATATCTATATTATTGCTAATATATGTTGTGATATATCTATATCATGGCTAAAGCACTTCTGGATGGATGCAAACTGCATTTCGTTGCCCTGTACCTGTGACATGTGCAATGACAATAAAGTTGAATTCTATTCTATTCTATTCTATTCTATTCTAGCGCACGCCAGGCTTTCAATTGAAATCAGTCACACAGCAATAAAAAGAAACACAAAAAATGGCAAGAAGCTGTTGTATTTTTAACTGCAATAGCCGGTCGCATGACAGCCACGGGAAGCCGACGGGTAAAGAGATCGGTTGTTATCGGATTACGTCGTTGAAGAGAAATTGTTCAAGCCATGATTCCGAAGTAACAAAGAGCCGACGGATGGCCTGGATTGCAGCCATTCAAAGACCAAATATAACGTCCCAGAACACTCCAGCTCACATGTTAGTCTGCTCCAAGCATTCCCACAAAGGTCAGTGTTTTGTAGTAGTTAATACGTCATTTTTCATAACATAATTGGTGATATAGGTTACAAGCTAGTATGGCGCTGAACAGAAATTGTCGCGCTATGCTCCTTTGTTTATTGTGCATAAATAGTGAATTGTCCTGACACAATATTGCGTTTCGCTTCTGTTATTACCACGGTACATTGACAAAAACGTATACTTTTATTCACAGGATAAAACAGGTTTTTTGTATCACTAATTGCCCAGTACGATTACAGCATACAATATTATTGTCACTGCTACATTTCTGTAATGCGTACCAGAAATTATTTCCACTACTAATTAATTAACGTCCTATTAATAAACGGTTAACGGATGTGTATTTATGAAGATGATTTGTGAGACTAAACTTACGGTACGTATGATGGTCTTTCGTTCTACACGGTGCATTTCAAGGTCCTGTACCCATCTGTCGGTAAACTGTACCTGGGCTTGTTGCAGTGACCTGAAGTTACCAAAAACTTCATGAGTGTATGCACTCACTCCAAGAACCGTATAATTATAAATATGAGAGTGGTGAAAGTTGGGCAGCACGCTAACGTCTTGTCCACTGTGTGTGCTCGTAAGGGTCTGACCCTTTCACTCCTTTGATTTTTTCCTCGTATCTTTTCTTTGACTTTTCATCAAGTCTGTCTTTGTACGGACCGGCATTGTTCTCCTTCGTTTTTGTACATACCTTTTTTGGGGGGCAAAGAAAAAGCAAGAAGGTATTGGAACCGGAGAATGAACGTTTTGCGGTGCTGCAAATGCTTGCGTTTGATGCATTGCTTTGATTGTTTTGTCACTAGTGCCCAGCATGCAATGCGCGAAAGTCACGTGGTCTGTCAATCTCT